>NW_026441655.1:0-25056 GCF_025612915.1 Magallana angulata
ATCAGATTGATTGTGTTCACAACTCTACGTCTGTGTCTCCATAAATTGGGGAAGTTAGATTAGGTGGAAGGTATTCTCTTATTTGTGACAGTGATAATAGTTATAATAGTGATATCTGAACAAAAGAAAAGAGATACGACGCATTATACACTTGCCCACTCCCTGGTTTGAAATAAAATAAAGAACTATATATGATATTATTGAAATTTGGCCCCCATAATTCGCTATTTTTAAAGTGATTCAGATACATTAATTTGTTGTGTTATTTTATTCAAAGAGTTGACAAAAAATATGTTTTTCAACTATTTATTTGATTTATATCCATTCACTGGCGTCAGAGGTGACGCTATTTATATAATTGAATCAAAATCAGTCATAAATTGACATTTTTCTTACCTTTTTTCGAATGGGAAATATAGAGCGACTTTTTGAACAAGAACAAACTTTTTGTCACTTATAAGTACTGGAGAGATATATCTTTTGTGAAAATATTTTGTTTGTTCAAGCAGTCGCTCAACGTTTCCTTAAAGAAAAACTGCTTCAAAACAAGCCATTTTATGCTAACAATGTGAAAATGGCGGGAAAAGGTAAATTCTATGATGTCATATTTTTAAAGTGTGGTCACTTAAATCCAAATGAAAATTATGAAAAAACTTCAAATGTATATTTGTACAAATAAAACAAAGAATTACAGTAACATGACAATATTCATTTAAGGGGGCCATTTTAGGCGGAAACATATATGGTCCTTTGATTGTAGTTTTTTCCAGTCAGCTGCAACAAAAGAATAAAGGCCTTGTACATGTACTTGTACAAGTTGTGATACTGTAATTGGCTTATGTGGTGCCGTCATGCGTTTCCGCCAGGATACTTAAACATATGTTTCATGTTCCCTTTGAACATGTATTTATAAGTAGAACTGTGGTGCAAATTAAAGTTCGAAGTGGCCCCATCGGAACACCATATAGAACTGATATTAAAGGGACTTGGACACGATTTGAGACCAAACATTTTTTTTTTATGTATAAAATGGTTCACTGGTGCATTTTAAATGATTTACCAAAATATTGAATGTTAAAGTCAAGTCACAAGCGAGATACAGAGATGAGAATTGATTGTTATTATGTAAACAAAGCTCGAGTTTTATAGTTGTTTACAAAAATGTAATGTAGAGAATTGCCATTTCATAGACAAAATGACATGTAAAAAACAATTTAAACTAATTCGATATCTTCATAAATACTATTAGCAACAGAAGAAAGATACATTTCATTGAAACTTACACAAATACAACACCTATGTAAAAATGACAATATTCGAGCTTTGATTACAAAACAAAGAATTATGAACTCTGTATCTTGCTTATAACTTGATATTTGACTTTCAAATTTCGACACAGCATTATAAACTTCTATATTCATCAGTATAAACATTGAAAATGGAAAAATAACATTTGAAAAGTTTGGGTCAAATCGTGTCCAAGTCCCTTTAATGACGTACGATTTGTTCAAAACACCTTTTTGTGAGAGAATAGTCACAAGTCTAGAGAACTAACGCAGATATAGAATTAGAAGTCATAGAATTGTTGTCGACGGAGAGAGAAAGTAAGACATTGTCTTGTATTTTTCAGTAAGCTTTTACCGCTGTAAAAATGAAATTTGTAGATGCAGAAGTTGCATGAGGACATTTGTATAAACACAGTAAATGCTGCTTAAACCTAAGCTATTTTTTTTAGGAAAAAGTTGGCTGTTGTACTCACTGTTAATGCTTGAGACCACATACGGGCGTTTAAAGCCGTAGCAAAACTCGAAAATAACGAATAAGGGTACAGCTGAATTATGCAGGAAGTCCAGTACAATCTTTTGATTTAGCTGTAAAACTTGTTCAACTATTTCATCAGACTTTTCGCTTAACTGAACCAAAGATACACATTTAAAAAAAAATCTTCGAGAACTAAGTTTTTTTTAAATGGTACGTGAACCAGCTGGACACATTAGGGTCTCAGGAGGGGTTTAATATGAGAAATATTACTAGATCACCTCAAAAATTTGTCTCCATCATACCTTTAATTTTACCTGTCATTTTCAACTCATTCTTTAGAATTATTAGACAAATTCAACCAAAGATGGTACAAAGCATCCTTAGAAAAAAGTTAACATTAAATTGTTAAATAAAAACGCTTTTCATTTGCAAAGTCGGAATCTTTTAAAAACACATTTTCAAAGACTACAACACCAGCAATACCAAATATCAAAGTACTGAAAGTACTGAAAAGTGCTAACCTAGCTTGGTTCTAAGAAAATTTACTGTGTGCAAGCGTAGGCGGAAATGAGCCTTATTGAAATTTTGGTTTATGTTTAATGAATATCAATTTAATGTATCGAAGGCCAGATTTCTTTAAATATATGTTACTTTCTTAAGATGATGTGAATTAAAACTGAACACGACTTGTATATGGATACTTGCCTGAAAAAAGATATGTTAAAATCACAAATTATACCTTTTGAACAGTAATTTATCACAGTTTTTTACATTTTCTTGTAAAGAATCGCTTTTATTTTTCTAAATTTTAGCTTCTGAATACGCACTATATTTTTTCATCACTGCGTAGCATCCCGTGCTGATGTACGTAAGCCCTGCAAACCAATCGTATCTACTCGGCCATTTCCGTCACCCAGATAACTGGTTCCCTATACCTCTTACCAGTTTAAATGATGTATATTTCTGCTCATAGAGGGCAGTTATTCCTTGCACCGGAAATAGAAGTCTAACGACAATAAAGCGCTGAGCTATGCTTAGCGCTTTAATAACAGGAAATATTATACATGTAGTGTAAATTCAAAGCCTGATTGAGAGTTTTGTATTTAGAGAGTTTGAAAATTATACAAAAAAGACAGAGATCAGCTACTCAGATAGGCGATATAACCCATGGGCCTGTTTGTGTGATGAACAAATTACTGTTTTTGCTTTTTTACTTCGTAAAAAAAAAAAGCTTTGAAAAATTGAAGTTAATAAAATTTATTTATAATATTTTGGAATGGAATAATAAAAATAAGACTGATAAACTTCACGTTTTTAGTGTGGGCACTCGTAGTTTTTCGGGAGGAAGTTGTGCTCATACTCAGTCACCCAATCCGTCTTGAAAAAATACAGGATTTGTCTGGTCGTAATGGAGTGGAAGCTGATCTCCAGGGGATAAGTGTATGGCCATATGTTACCCTGGAAACAAGTGGCGTGAAGCAGTTTTTTTTCCAGACCATCAGGTTAGTTTTGAATTCCAGAACCAAAGGGGGGGGGGTGGGGTGGTATCATCTTTCAGAAATAAAGAGAGAAAAGGGAATGCATGATTTTGGGAATTTTGGAATTCAGTTTTATTTAATTGTATAGTTCGTAAGTGTGTGTAAACTTTTGATATAGTGAATGTAGTTGTGACTTGTTGATCATTTGACAAGAACGTGTGACATAAATGCTGCTCTTTATCTTTTTGGCTTTTACTTTGGCAACATGCATTTGTGTCTTCAGATCAAACAAACCATGTATGTAGTCTTCATATTCAGTCATAAACTGTATAATATCAAAGGATCAAAACTGCCTCTAATAGAGTGTGTCTTTTTAGTATATTCATAAATTCCTAGCAATGGAGTTAGTTTTGTAAACACTTGCTGTTCAATATTTTATTAATAAAGAGATATTGCTTTTTAATGATAAAAAAAAATCTTCATTGTTTACAATAACATACTTATAAGAAATAAAACATTTGCTATGTCCAAAATATTTTTTTAATATGCATATAAAAATGGACTGCAGTTGTTAAATGCATGATTGTATGAATCCATCTTTATCTAAACAGATGATGAAGAGAAACTGAGATGATGGAGGTGGTGACAAAAAATAAAAATGGTTCCAGAGTAAAAAGTAGAGACTATATACTCTAGACTGTCCCAACTTTGAAAAGCATAAAAGGAAACAAATGAATAGATAAAATGTGAAAAAGTATCAGATTTGTATTTTTTAGTTCATATAGGAGTAGCAAATTGATTTAACAGCTGTTTGCCAACAGTCATAGAAGAGATTGATCAACGAAGTTTTAGAAGTGTATGTATAGTGAATACTTCAAGTCTTTGTATTTTTAATGCAGATAAAACCTCGCGTATTGCTAAAGCGGTAGTCAATGGTGTGGTGGTTGGTGGTCTTGCGGTGGTAGCAGCACTACTCGCCCTGTCTGCGGCAGGCTTCTCAGCTGGTGGCATCGTGGCAGGATCCTTAGCCGCGAAGTTGATGTCTGCGCCAGCCATTGCTAGTGGCGGCAGCGAGTGCTTGTGGTTTGATCGCGGCTGCACAATCGGCAGGAGTTGTTGGGATATCAGCTGGCACAAACATTGGGATTGGTGTTGGAACAGGGAAAGCAGGGGGGCTTGCAGTCTCCGAGTTCACTTAGAAATCTAAGTAAAAAAAAAGTTTGTGTGAATTTGGTGCATCCATGCATGCAGTACAGGGAAGTCTGAAATGTCGAAAGTTTTGCTTTTCTGTTTTTATTTTAACGATCCTATTTTATAAATGATTGCCCAAGATTTCATCTAAATTAGACAAGCTCGACACTTCATCCAGCAGCGTACCAGGTATAAAGGAAATGACCTCTTAATTAAAAAAAATGATAAAGGAACAATTTAAAGGGGCATGGTCACGATTTTGGTCAAAATGTATTTTTCCGGTTTTAATATTTACAATACTTTACAATACTTTAGAAAGACATTTTCAAAAGGCGACCAAAATTTGAGTGTCATTCGTTGAGTTCTATGCAAGTTACAGAACTAAAAAATTCCTTCTTTGTTATGTAAACAAAAATTTTGTTTACATTTTGAATGTTGAAGTGAAATTTTGATCGAGTTTTAGACCTATAATGAATGTGTTTAACGTTAGGAACTGTTTATTTATGCTTAAGATATATAAATAAAAAGATAAACAAATCAGCTTGAAAAAGATTTTTTCCTGATATATTGAACCTATGTAAACAAACACAGGGCACAAGCCTTGTTCACATGACAAAGAATTATGAGCTCCACGAATGACTCTCAAATTTCATTTGATCATTAGAAATGCATTTCTGAAGCATTGTTTGACCGAAGTCATGACCGTATTTCAAAGGATTTCATAGTGTTTATGAT
Organism: Magallana angulata; assembly: GCF_025612915.1. Classification (NCBI taxonomy): domain Eukaryota; kingdom Metazoa; phylum Mollusca; class Bivalvia; order Ostreida; family Ostreidae; genus Magallana; species Magallana angulata. Next base: position 5,166 of record NW_026441655.1, read on the forward strand.
TTATTTGATGCTCAATGTGAATTCATTAGTTATGAGAGAATCACTAATGATTATCAAGTTAAGATTCCATTTACTACATATGAAGGTTTAAAACATGCAATTATTTGTGCTTGGCCAAATATTAAGCAGTTTTCACATGAAGTAATAATCAAACCATATCAACCTGAATCTATCAAAATACTTTGCTTGTGTAAAAAAGGAGCACGGAACATTTATGATCACTTAAAACAGGTTTATTCAAACCCTAGATCTGCTACAAAAGATTCAGGATTGATATGGAATTATCCACAGAATACTAGGTATTAACAAAATACTACACATGTGTAAAATTAAAAATTCACCACTTAATGTTCAATATGTTTTTTTAGAACCAGAAACAATTACACATATCTTCTTTATTGTCCATCTATTTCTCAGATATGGTTGTTAATGTCTGATTGGATTGTTAGAAAGTCTGGTGAAAGAATTGTATTCGATGCCAAAACTGTTATTTTTGGCTTACCAGAAAAGAAATACATAGCTATAAACTTAATTATCATGTTAGTTAGGAGACATTTTTAATCAATCCAGAAAAACTGCTAATATTGGCTGATATTGCATTTGAGAATATTGTGAAATATTTACAAAATTACTATTCTTTAGAGAAACTAATGTTGGAAAATAGATTTTACCACAAAAAAAAATGGTCAAGATGGGCATGCCTCTTTGACGTGGTATAATATGCAGTAAGACCTTATCATGTATAATTTTAATATTTACTTTCCCAACTTGTGTGCGAGTGGTGTGGTGTGAGTGGATGGTATAGATTTATTTGTATTGAAAATGAATTAAAAAAACCATGACCATGTCTCTTTAAATATACTTTATTTGTTTGCAAAAACTATCTCATATCATATACCTAGAATTATGAGCATTAACACGCTTAGAGTGGAATAACACATCATCACAAAATGGCTGACCGCTAATCGAAACGACATTTCGTTTTATTAAAAGGATTTTATGGACTAAAACATGTAACTTACTCCATAGCCAAGTGGATAAACTGTCGGACTTGTGATCGGCTTTTGTTTTTTTTTTTTTATATTATTTTAGATATTCATATTTTATCCCCAAGCTGCAAATTTTTCGCTTATGTGACATTTGTACAGTTTATTTATCATTATATCTTTCATTATAAAAAAAACTTTCCTGATAATTTGAGTGACTTTTTCCAGGTGTGTTATTCCACCTTAAAAACACATTATTTTCTCAACTGTATATGCTCATTATTAGTCATAGTTGTCGAGTGTTTTATGCACTCTTCTTAATTCAAAGTAATTATAACATAGGCCTCAATTCACGAGCCTCTCTTGAAATTTCTCCCGCATCTCCATTTTTTCTACAGGTTCTCAACAGAACGAGAGAAGTGATAACGAGTGCCAGAAATAGGATGGATGACGTCACAATCAAACCAGCGTTAACATACGACCCACCTGAAAAAAAAATAAATATTCATATACATTTCAAAACGGATATGATTTGCATTCGAATCGGTCAAAGCTTATTACTTGTTCATATCCAAATTAAACTGTTGACATGCAAATTGACATATTTTTATGAAATATGACGTAACAGCAAACTATTCTATTCACATTGTGTAATTATATACACTCCTAAAATTCGACAAACTATATCGACTTAATGCACTAATCGTGAATATAAGAAAAGTTTCTTTTTTGGGGGGGGGGGGGGGGTGGGCATTTTATTCATAAAATTGCGAAAATGTATCTAATTCATAATAACAACCCACCGTTTCTATCACTGCTTACAGCAAGAACCGTATTTAGTTGAGGAAGGGGAACGTTTCGAAAGCTACGGCATGTTGGCATATCCTTTGGCAAGTCGACAATATTCTCAAAGGACTCGTTCAGCATCAGAGCCATTCCACCTAACATATGTCGATCGATGTGGCAATGCATGAACCAGACTCCAGGGTTTGTTGCCCAGATCCTTATTATGGAATAACCTCCGTAGGGAACAACAATGGTGTCTTTTCGAACTGAATTTATGGTGTTAATATTTGGAATGTTCAGATAATCCATCCACATAGAATTTCTCCAGGTTGCGTTGTTGCATTGGCTTTGTTCATTTGGAAGTTGCGGGTTACATTGTATATCGTTGTTTGGAATAAGAGAGCCAGTTTGAGTGACGGTAGGAAATCCCATCTTGAGTACTTCAAAAGTATGACCATGCATGTGGATTGGGTGTGTAATAAATGCACCGGTTCCAATATTTGACAGGACCATAATGATTTCGGAGCCCGATTTTAGATCAAGTGCATGAGTACATTCGCATGAAGTTTCAACATTACAATTTCCACAAGAGGTGTCGACTTCCAAGGGTTGCGTAAGAGCTGATACAGTCGGCCAAATAAACTTTCTACCATTAATAGAACTATACTTCTTATCTTTAGGAAACCCAAAATTTAAAAAGTGAGTAGATGTTTCCTTAGTGTGATTCAATATATCAAACTCTAGTGTTAAGGAGGGTTGTCGAGATTTCAAAAAGGAAACCGGTATGCATTTAATTTTTGGTTCATTTGGAAACACCTCAAACGGGCAATTCAGAACTGTTTTCTTACCGCTTGTTGAAGCCAATGAATTTACAGGGAGTGAAAGCAAATTTGTAATGTTTATCAAACCGAGTCCAACGATTGTTTGTAGCTTTTTAAGCTTCGTCCCTTCTAATATTTGTACAGTCATATTGTAAACTCCTTCTTTAGTATTCTCTAAGTCAAGTTCGAAGTCGTATCGCTCTGCGGGATAAATGATGATTTCGTCAACTACCTGAGGAACGAATGGATATCCGTCAGTTTCGGTAACGTTAAGGGGTATTCCGGGAACCGAGAACATAAACACATCTGCAGAACCAACTCCTATCATTCGAAATAAATGGCTTTCACTTTTATCTAATTGAAAAACCTCAAGCGGCGCTTTGTTATTTTCGAATTGGCCCTTTCCGTTAATTAGAATAGATTCGGAAGAAGTTGCCGTGTTTTTTAAATTGGCTTTCAATAAAGTAATTGGGCCATACTCATGGTTCCATTCCTGCAATTGGACAATGTGCTGATTTTTTATTGGAACCTCTCCCTCGCGTTTTAGAACAATGAACGCTCCATATAGACCCATATCTCGTTGATTTCCTACATGGGAATGATACCAATAGGTACCACTGAAACGAGGCTGAAACGTGTAGTTGAAGAGTTGACCTGGTAAAATTGGACATTGAGTAACAAACGCCACTCCATCCATTGCTGGCCATCCCAATTGGTCTATTCCATGCCAGTGGATTGAAACGGCTTCGTTTATAAGATTATTCTGGACAATGATGGTTATAGTCTGGTTTTGGTAAAGAAAAATTGAAGGTCCTGGCATAGACTGATTAGCCGTTAACAATGGCAATGTTGTGTTCCAGCCATCTGCAGTAATAACGTTTTCAATTGAAACTTCTTTGTCAGGCTGTGATATTGGGCGAAGAGTGCCTTCATCTACGAAAAGCGATCCGTTTATCGGATCAATCATTGTAAAAGCATTGTCTATTACAAGCGAGGTGTGACAGTGGTCAGCGCCTTTGTCACAAACGAATTCAGCAGCCTTAATCTGTCTGACCAGAAGAATTAGCACCACTCGTACAAGTAGCTCCAAAACTGTCTGTAAAAAAAGATGACAAGTGAAGTTATAAACTAAAGGGCTTCACACAAGTATAGTTCTAAAAGCAGGGTAGTTTTAGAAAGTTATAGATCAAGTTATGAACGCAACAGTACATGTATTTCGATGTCTGTCAGCAGTTTGTGATGTTATCATGTGAAGATATAATTTTTTATTATCACCTTTTGACCTTTTAAAATTTTCAATAACACTATTATTTAACAAATTTATATTTGCAAAAATAATTTGAACTTCTGAAATGTGATGCAAAGGCAAAGTAGGTATCAGGACAGTCCGTTCTAGTTTTACATGCATTGCATGTCAGAAAATACTTGCGGTGTAGGCACAACAGATGCATGAATAATATAGATAGTGTGTTAAGAATACTTTAGCCAAGGGACCAACGTTTTTACTAAATTTTAGTTTTTATCTCCTGATTTTGTTACATGGAAGGGTGGGTGTGTTAGAATGGTGAACGAGCTTGTGGGCAGGATTGAAAAAAAAAAGAATCATCGGTATCTAAAATTATATTGCATACTGTCTATCAAAATTCTTTTTACAACTATTCATTAATGCACTGAGATTGAGTTGATTTATTTTTAGGACATTAAATAAATATTTTTGAAAATCAGCCATAGTGGAAAAACCACCTACTTGTGAAATGCAGCTATGATTATTTAGTGTCTTTAATGTTTTACCGAGCATGACAACGTTAAAACTGGAATAGGTATCCGTTCAGGTGTGTGAATGCTAAACTTTAATACTCAACCTGTTATTTTTCTCTGTAATCAATTTTAAAGGCATTTTATACCTTATCAGACAGAAAAATCAAAGCGCATCTAAAGTTTTAAAGGGTTTTCCCGAAATACTGGGTTATAGCGCACTTTAGTGGAATGTGCATCCTGTTTTAGCTTATAAACTTTTTAATGTCCTGAAAGGTATTTCAAAAACTCGATAGAATATATTAACACATTTGATACATTGTTATTTTTTTTTCTGTCGGATCGTCAAGAGATATACATGCACATCAATTGTGTTTATTGCTTAATTTTCTTTAATAATCTTAAGGAAGGTCAATTTTATTATATCATTCAATGTACATGTATTCTATAATTACTAACCTCCCTCTTAAAAGAATTGAAAACCTACATTTTCTTCCGGGCATAAAATAAACGACAATTCTCAAATACCCTGATACCAAATTAACGCACTGTTAACTAACTGTTGTTTTTAGATACGACCTGAAACCTACGATGTAATTCTTTAAAACCAGTAACCAATAAAATAACGAAGGCGTTTGGTCATTTCTCATAATAAATACAGGCAACTGTGAATTACACGTAGGTGAAGCTATGATCCAATTCCACATGCAGATGTTTAGCTTAACCATAAAAAATGAAGTTTGTTCACTTTTAAATGTAGATTTTTAAACTTAAGAGTCAGCACGGGGTTGTCCGAATGTTTTTTAAACTACACATCAGCACGGGGTTGTCCGAAAGTTTTGCTGCTACGGGAGTGTCGGAGTAAGAAAGGTAAGGCAATATATGTACAATATGAATAATATATATTAATAATAAATAAAGTGCTTTTTCAAGCATAAATGCAGCTATGACCAATAAAAACATATCTGGCATTTATCAAGAATATAGACAATCGAGAAAGATAATATGGCAATGCAGAATTTTTAACAATTCGCATTAATTATTTTAAGAAATCCTTTTAAAGTACATTAATACCAGATAACAACATTCATCAAAATAAAAGTTGTTCCATTAATATAAAAAAGACATATCGTTGGCTTTTTTAGAAACAACTTTACGTACCATTTTCAATATGTAACAGCTCCTGTTCGTGTGCCTTTGCTGTTGTTCTTCATTAGCCGTGCGAATTTTCCATCGAGATACCTCCGGGATTCTTGGTAATTTCTTTCTCAGAAAGATTCAAACTATCATAATGTTGAAATGGGAATTACATTATTTAGCTTTAGTGGGTGTAATCCAGGTACACTACAGGGTACACTAGTTAGAGTTAATGCTCATTGTTACCTAGTTGAACACACAGAGAGATGTATCAGGTTCATGTCTTTACATATAACGAAGGTGTTAAAACCCTCTGCATAATAAGCAGTTGCATAAACTATTGTGATAAAAAATTGATCCAAAATAAACCGGTACAGTATATACAAGGATAAACAAAATCTTACTGGTTTATTATCATTTCAAAGAGTAATGACCATGTTTTCATGCTGCACTTGCTTGGCATCCCCAATTTATGTTTTTTTCAGTTCGGTGGGAAATCCCCTCCTGTTTGCCTTGATGGTCCCACATGCATATATTCCATAATTTTCCAGGCACTGGACCAAAGGAATTGAAGTGAAAAATTTGTAATAATGTAAGTTGTAAAATAGTTCAGAAACATAATTATTTTTTCAGGAAAGCTAGAATTCATTCCTGGTGAGCAAAGAAAGAAAGGCAAAGTATATCGTAATACAATTTATTCAAACCTGTCAAAAAAGACATGACGACCTTTCCATTTAATGTCCTTGCACAAATGTTTCACAACTCTCTCTCCTATCCTTTGTCCTTGCATTTCATCAAATATTCCTAGGTAGAGCCGATAATCTCGGGTGTAGCCATTTGGCTCGCAGCGCTCCTGATGAATATATTTTAGTTGTTGCTGGTCCTAACGTCCCCAAACTTGCATGGATGTTGGGATTTATGATACTGATGCATCAGACAGGCTTGGATGCTGAATCTGAGCCATAGGTTTTGGATGCTGGAGGAGGATAAAGTTTTTGGAGCAGGTTAAAGATTCTGGAGCAGGTGCCCGCTCATGATTATATCTTAGTTGCTACTGGTCCTAACTTCACCAAACTAGCATGGATGGTGTATCTTATGATACTGATGCACTACACAGGCATGAAAGCTGAATCTGGGCCATAGGTTTCGGATGCTGGAGGAGGTTAATGTTTTAAGACCTGGTTAAAGTTTTTGAAACAGGTGCCCTCTGATGATGATATCTTAGTTATTACTGGTCCTAATTTCACTAAACTTGCATGGATGATGCGTCTTATGATACTGATGTACCTGACAGGCTTGAATGTTAAATCTGAGCCATAGGTTTCGGATGCTGGATGAGGTTTAGTTTTTTTGGAACAGGTCACATGTTTTATAGATAATAGCTTGCATAGTTGATTTACCTTTAACATAAATGATTCGTAGTGGTAGCTTCAGATGCAGAGCCTGATCTCCATTATCAAGGATGCTAAAATATCTCCTAGATCACTCAAACCTGCTTGATAGATGTGTTTGTTGTTAAATGATATAACATGATTCCTATGATATGGTATTGTATGATATAATACACTATTTTTTAATATGATACAATATAAAATCATACGTTATATTGTAAAAAGTCATACTAGTATGATTGTATCAATTTTTTAAAATATTTTATGATATGATATTGTGTCGTGATATTGTTATGTATAGTATTGTATATTATGATACAATGTTGTATATAATGATATTGTATCATAAATACATTTTTTTATCACATGAAACTGTTATGAATTAGATATTGCAATATATTGCATTTTAGTATATCACATGATATATCTCTTGTATCAAATTATATTGTATCATATGATAAAATATCATATTATGTATCAAATATAATACAGTATAATACAATACAATATCATACTATATTGTTCAACATTATATCATTATGTTCAATATTGTGATGTATTATGTGATATGATATTGTATAATATAATACTATATTGTATCATATATAAGTATCATGATATTGTATCATGTGATCAAATACATTGTACAGTTATGTAAAACACAAAACAATATCATATCATGTGTTACAATATTATATCTCATCATTATTTATTACGGTTTTTTACTGTATTTTATGATATATATTGTAAGTATGGTAGGATGCAATATTGTATTTTATATTATTGTATTGATAAACATTGTATAATTTAATACCGTATAAAAAGAAAAAATGATTATCATGCAATTTTTTAACAGATGATATATACAAAACACTATCCATGAATATCCAAGATCATAAAGTATGATTTTCATACAATATGATAAAGGTGGTCTCAAAAAGGTGATGCTTCGTCTTGGTGAGCTTTGTAATCTGTGATTACCTATGTTTACGTAATAAAAAGATCCAGATCGTTTATTTTACCTCTTGTTTTTATTTAGGAAAAAAATAACTTGATTCTGGTGCGCTTCATGGAATAATGTTGCGCTTTGTAATCGCAGGCACGGCCTAACTCAAAGCAAATTAATTATTTATAATGAATTTTAGTACATTATTTTAAATAAGATATTTTATTTTTATTTTAGATATTTTAAAATATGACAATTACTGGATTAATTTGCGTTATTTTCAATATAATATTAGATGCGTACATTGTTTATTAAACGTTTATATGTCAACGTGAAAATGGCGTCATTTTTGTTCGATTTCTAAAACACCGAAATTCCCATAAACAAATACTACTTATTACTTATTTTAATGTCGAAATGCTTTTAGAGACAAATGTAGCAAACATTTCAAGCTTTCAAATTTTGATAAACATTAATCAATAGTTGTTTTTTTTTGTTTTTTTTTATTTTTTGTTTTTTTTTTACAAAAGTACGACCGACGGAAGTTAGCACAGAATCAGTCGACCCAGAGCGAGTTTTAAGATTTCTGTACAAAAATGCGATGTGCAATCGGTTTCGGTAATTTCTAGACGTCGTACAAAAAATGAGAAGAGTAAAAAATGTTTAGTTTCTATTCTACTTTCAAAAAACACAGATCGTTTTGCTACAGATTAGTTGTTAACAAAACGCCAGAATTTTATTATCAGTAACTACCAAAAGGTGTCTATGGGCGTTAAAGGGTTTAATGAATAAATAAAGTAAGATTCCTTTATTTGCGATTTACATAAGGCGTTTAAATATCCTAAGTGGGGAGGACTCGACAGGCATTGTACGTCCTTCTTCTTTCTGAAGTACGCAGGAACAAGATTTACACTTGCCAAATTTGCAAAACATCATAAATTATGGACTAATTATCTCTAATCATATATAAATGTTTATTAACATATGTAAAGGTTGTAAACTCATGTATAACTTACATAAAAAAAGAATATGTACATCATTATCAGTTTGGAAAAAACTATTTGGAATCCATTTTAAGTCCACAAAGGAATTAAAAATTCAAATACTACATCGGATTGTTCTAGCTAGTTTTTTTTTCCTTCAAATAAAGCAAATCAGCGCTTTTGTTCCTACAAAGGGAACTTTGAAATGTCTGTGGTGACAAATCTTCAAATCTACACTTTAATTTTTTGAGTTCCTGATTCTTAATTTGAGCAGATTTTACATATAAACCATAGACAGTAACATGTAAATAAAATTCCATCGCCACTTTTTTTGGGCATTTAACGGACATACTACAATAGGTAGCACCCCTAGCCTAATTTTGGGAATTCTGACTTTCTATTACAATTTTTGTTTTAAAACATTGAAGAAGTATTACATTATATGGAGGTATTTATCATCATTTATAAAATAAAACCAGTTATTTAAATATATTTATGATTATATTAACCACGTATGATTTTGTACGTCTAAATAAGATTAAAAATGTAAAAATTCCCTTATTGAGAAATGAATAAAGTTACACCACTGTGATCATACAGAATCCAGATTCCTATTTCTAATCATCTGTATTCTTTCAAATTCATTTTTCTTTGGAAAGCAACGATTGCAATAAAAACAATTATTAGACATTTGAAAATAACCTCGATACAGTTTATAGCCCAATGCGTATTTAAAAAAACCAAACATTGATGGAACCTTGATAACAAAAAAAGCGTTTGATACGAATAATAGAGAAAAATAATGGTACAATTAAGTTAAGTCCGGCATCACTGGAAAATTCCTCTGAATCCTTAGATCACTTTATGTCGACATGAATGCCTCCGTCAGAAGTGCCGACAGAAGAATTTACAGTCAACACTGGGCTACTACAGGGTGACGTTTTCCCGCTATTTCTCTTTAACATATATATAAACGATCTAGAAAATTATTTCATAAATCATAGATAGTTAAGGTGGTTCTGAGATATAAAGAGAATCATAATGATTAAATATTTTTGATTTAATCATATTTTTCTACATTGTATGCTCATATCGGTTTTTTCATTCCAATGACATCGCCCTGTCACGTGACTTTCTAGACCAATCAGATCTAATAGAATAATCATATTGAGGTATGATAATAAATGCTGCTGCATATCTGCATCTTCTTGGGCGGCATATTTTCTCGCTTTTAGCTATGTCTACTGAATATGGGCGGTGTATATACCCCCTCTGATTCGCACGATCATTCGTACCATGGAACGCATAATCGCACGTCAAATCACATTGGCGCACGTTCAATCGTCCGATCACCTAGTCTCTCACGCGTTCCTATCGTATTATCTTTCAACAGTTGCTTTCATTGCACAACAGTCGCAAGATATATCGCAAGATTCAATGCATTTACATCGCACAACGCTCGCTTAGATCTGGCGAAATTCGTACGAATACTTTTTTCATATGCGATTATTTCGGCAACAGTTGACGATTCATATCTAATTTTTTCGGTCGCACGAATATTTGGTCGCTTCTGCTCGTGCGCCAATTGTGAAAGGGGCTTAAGAGGCGATGCCCTCGGAAAATTTGATTTTTCTTGAAGAATGTTTGAGAGCGTATTGCTCTACAATAAGTATGCCAAAGGTACTAATTTTAATGGTTATGATACATACAGCGCAACCCCCTACCCCTCTCCCAAGAGAGAGAGAGAGAGAGAGATAGAGAGAGGGGGTGTGTGTGTCCGGTCCCTGTTTGTTGGTGTGTAATTTCCTACTTTTAAATTTAATGGTTTGACTGTTTGCAATATCTACATAAAGATTTTAACTGTTTATTTTTTCTCTTTATTCCTTTTTATTTAGTTCAAAATGTCCTATTGTTCCTACTCATATACTTACCTGCCTACTGTACATGCATGCACAATTAGCTTATAAATGGATCGATATGACAGTAAAGTAAGGCTCTTGTTAGTATATGTTGATATAATCTCTATATTAAAAAAATAAAAACAATCATATGTTAATGAGGCAGGTATCGCAGTTTATACTGAAATAGCTAGTACACGCATTACAGATGTTTGATCCACCTCTAAATGTATCGCGGGAAATGTAGCGCAAGAGCACTGTGACGTTATCCATTACTTTGTTTGTCTCGACTCAATACGAAGGTATGGAAGCATGTAACAAATCTTGTAACAAGTCTCGCCAAAGCATATGTGGTATTAAAAAACTTCTATGACGTCACCCATTGTATTTTGTCAACGTTTATTTTCACTATTCAATCAACAGTGGTTGGATATATAAATATCCAACTGATGGGCAGTTGGATATTTTTAATATCCAACCGCCCGTCAGTTGGATATTTAAATATCCAACAGTGCATAAAAAAACCAAAAATGACAAAATGTTAAAACATGTATTTCCAACTTAAATCCAAATTTATAGAATCTTGTCATCCGTAAATGTATATCCGATAAGCCACAATTGAAATTTCAGCAGAAATATATCCTTTTCTTAATTTTGATTGATTTGGGATCACATATAAATCAATTCCATAAACACTTTTAGACTTCCTCTTTGAACCTTAAACCATATCACTCCTTTTCTTAAGTTTTAACAATATAGGGAATATTGTTGCACTTTTACTTCATAAGACTCCTATAAAATTTTTAACAAATCATCGTCTGTTAATTTTCGTCAAATTTCTGATTTGTCCTTTCTCCTTGCAAGTCTAAAATATCATTCAAACGGTATTCGTGTCTTTCCAGGTAGTGTAGACCTCTAGATCTATACTGGCGTGCGACCAGTTCTCGCCGAGTACAATTTCTCGCCAGTACATTGTGACGTCATTTTATCAACACATAAAATTATATACGAAAAATGACGTCACAATGTACTGGCGAGAAATGGTACTCGGCGAGAACTGGTCGCACGCCAGTATACATTGAATTTACTTTGCGTTAAAAAAATACATCATCTACATTTAAGTCTGCTCAGTACAGCTGAATGGTTTACTATAACATGCGCATCTGTTCACTCGTCCATGAATAAAAGGTGTGTTTGGTTAGGCTATTGTGTATGGTACTATTGGAATCTCAAATGAGCTTGACGCTTTTGTATTACAGCACAGTTGGGTATATGAATGGGTCAATGCTTCTTGGAGGTTCAATGGGGAAAATTTTTTTAAGTAAGATAAATAACTCGATAGTATTGGATAGTTTAGAGAATGTTTTCTCTAAACTATTCAACACTATCGAGTTATTTATCCATTACCTCTAAACGTGTCTTCAAACCTTAAGACACCGTAAATTACGAGTTAAAAGTCAGCCATTTTTGGCATAGCACCACGAGTGAAAACATTAGAGAGCATTATGGGACGTAGACAACAAAATTTGTTTGATGAACTGTACGTTTAGCTCGTTCTTTTTCCCGCGCTCACTGGTTCTTAGAGCTCGCTTCGCTCTCATTAAATATTGTCATAATAAATCATATCAGGTATTTTGATTAAGATTTTAAGCATTGATGTTAATGTTGAGCGGTAATTTGCTTCGGATTTTAATGGATTGAGTTGTAGACACTTTTTTTTTCAATAAATCCCCTTGTGCTAAATTCTTGAAATTAAATAAATTAAACCATGCGATGAAAATACTTGAACCATTATCTTTTAATTGCTTTTATACATTCGATATGCCACGAGGAAAACCCAAAGCCAACAAGGATAAAGGAGTCACTGGCGCCGGCGGAGGTCCGTCAAGCGGCGGCCTTGACTCAAGGACGAGAAAGAGAAGAGCGGAGAGTCAACTAAATTCCCAACAGCCTACCTTCAATGCCATACAGGTCACACAAGTGCCTCTGACTGTTGTCGAGGAGCACCAGCAGGCAGCGACCAACACAGGGATTGGAAACCCGACAACTAGTGCAAGCACATGGCAAGGTACGCCCGAAATGCCCCAGTTGTTGGGAAGCACTATGCAAATAGCACAAGCCAACTATCATGATTTTTGCGGGATTGTCCGATTTTACGCCGTCAAAAATACAAATCCCGATATCCCGATCGGGATTGCCAAAATACCCCGAAATCCCGATTCTCAAAAAATCGAACCCGTTTTACGACAATAAGTCCCGATTTCCATCTAAAATATTAAATCCTGCGCTGCTTGTCTACATGTACGCTAGCCAATCAAAAAATCAGGATTATGACCGCCATTGCTGTTTACCTGTATTGCGTGTGTGTATATCAGGATGTGTGAATTGGTGTAATTACCTGTAGGCTACATGTGTCTGGGTGTTTGAAAACCTAATGAGGAGCATGTTTTAATAGTAATTGATCGTGAAGTATCGGAATGGATAGCAAAATGCCACACTTTTTACACAAACTTCGATAAGTATGGAGGTTAATTACACCACCAGAGAAAACGAAACTTTTATCCCGATATCTCGGCAAGTGGGAGGCAGATTCCCGATTTTCGGGATGGCTATTGGGATCGTAAATGGATGACAACCATGTATATTGCCGCACAGTAGGTATGTTTAACTTATATAAAGTACAATTGTATATATTTATTGACGATATGGTAGGAGGTCGTAACATTGACAAGGTATATTCTATTATATACACATGATTGACAGCCAATACATTATCTACAAGAAGAGTAAGTTCAACTTTATGAGTAACCAAAACAAATTTTTCTAGGGATTTTAGGGTAGACCATGGTGGAATGAATGATGTTACAAAGCACACGAAAACAGTCATCCATCAAGCCAGCATCAAATCCCAGAAATCAACACCTGCTGCTTCCAACTTCTTTGTGAAATCAAAATTAGAGCAAGATAAAGGTAACTAAAGGACTATATATGGTTTGAGCCTAAAATGGCCCCCTTAAATGAACATTGTCGTTTTACTGTAATTCTTTGTTTTATTTGTACAAATATACATATGAAGTTTTTTCATAATTTTCATTTTGATTTTAGTGCCCACAGTTTAAAAAATATGACATCAAAATTGTTCAAGTGTTACCTTCAGTTTGTACTAACCGGTAAGAGTCTCATCTTTTTCAAACTGCATATATGTTAGCATTTTTTGGTTTTTTAAGAGTTGGGGAATTAGCAATTTCCAAAGGCAATAGTCCAGCCACTATTATTAATTTATCGGACATCAATTTTTCCCTAGATAATTCCAACATGTTTTTTAACCATCAGACAATCAAAGAACGACCAATATGGCAGAGGGGTAACTATTTGCATTAAAAAAATCTTCCAGTTTTCATTGTCCAATAAATTATATGTTGGCCTTTTTGTCCATGAGGCCTCGAATTAACGGTCCAGTATTCTGTCATTCTGATGGTAGCCCACTCACTAGATTTCAGATCTCAGCATTGTTAAATAAAGCCACTAATGCTCTAGGACTGCATGACCATCGATACAAAGCACATTCTTTTCGGATAGGGGCTGCCACCGCTGCTATCAGCAAGGTTGCCATTCAGATTCTGTTAGAGAGGCAGGGAGATGGAAATCACAAATTTGCCCACATGTCACCCTTGTTATTCATTGTGGGTGGAATGATTTAGGTGACCCTGACTGGCCCTTCGCTGAATTGATAGAACATATGTCCGGGAACATAACCAGCCTAGCTGAGCTCCTACCAAAGACTAAGTTAGTTTGGTCTCAAATATTAAGTCTTATAGATATTCTTCAGACCTTGAAGCTATGGAGAGTGTAGTATTCCGGAATTGTCTTTGTCTTATCATGTTGGTTTTGTCTGTTATGTGTCATTGTATGTTTTCCGCCCTAATAAACTACATGTGTTTTGTGTGACTGATTTCTGACTAACTTTTTGGACAGAACAGTGGCGACGAGGATTAAAGTGTCAAGATGACAGCAAATTTCGGGAAAATAGATTCTTTCGAGGAGGGCAAAGAGACATGGGAACATTACTGTGAGCGTCTGGGACATTATTTCATAGCAAATGGAATCGGTGACACCGAAGAGGCGGATAAAAAAAAGAGGCGGTCTATTTTGCTCAGTGTGTGCGGCAGTAGAATATATAAGCTGATGAGTGACCTATTAGCACCAAATAAACCAGGTACGAAAACTTTTGATGAACTTGTAAAATAAGTGCAAGATCATTATGCACCGAAACCCTCGGAAATAGTCCAAAGATTCAAATTCCATAATCGTTTTCGCAGACCAGGAGAGTCTTTGGCCTCGTTTGTGGCCGAATTACGTCATTTAACGGAACATTGCAATTTTGGTGCGGCTATTGAAGTGATGATTAGGGACCGTCTGGTTTGCGGGATCATGGACGATAAGATACAGAGACGCCTGTTAGCGGAGAAGGATTTGACTTTAAAGAAAGCATATGAAACTGCAATATCAATGGAAACTGCAGAAAAGGGAGTACTTGATCTACAGAGTGGAACTCCACATGCTGAAACTGTAAACAAAGTGAGTGATGGTGAAAAACCACAAAAAGACAAAAGTAGCATAAAGTGTTATTATTGTCACTTGTTTGGACACTTTGCCGCAGAGTGTAGGAAAAAGAAGGCCAACCAAGTCGCTAATCGGGGAAAAGGAAGAGGAAACTCGAGAGGCAATTTTTGGAGTAACAAACCAAGGGATCAGTTCAGAAGAGAAAATGTGCACAATGTATGTGATACACCTGATGAAGAAGAAGACCCCACTGAGTATACCTTGTATCATATGATGGAGCCGGGCAAGCAGCCACCGTATCGTGTGTTTTTAGCATTGAATGGAGTAGATCAGTCTATGGAGTTGGATACGGGAGCAAGTAAGACCGTGATTAGTGAAGAAGTATACAAGACTTTATGTAAATCTGACTCTCAGTTGAACTTAGAACCTTCATGCACAAAATTGCGTACTTACACTGGGGAACTTATTCCCATCCTAGGAACAGTACAGTTGATTGTGAATTACAAAGATAAACAGTATGATCTGAAAGCAGAAGTGGTAAAAGGGAAGACACCGTGTTTACTTGGCCGTGATTGGCTTGATGTCATTAAACTGTGCTGGGATGAAGTATTTCAGATTAAAACAGAAGTACAGTCTGATGTGGAACAGATTCTGAAAAAATATGAAGTTGTGTTCAAGAAAGAATTGGGGACAGTCCAAGGAGTGAAAGCAAAAATATATGTTGACTCTCAGGAAAAACCGAGATACTTTAAAAGTCGTTCACCACCTTTTGCCTTGAAAGAGAAAATTGAACATGAGTTGGACAGATTAGTTCGTGAAGGAACTGTTACACCTGTAGAATTTTCAGAGTGGGCAACGCCTATCGTACCAATAGTAAAGAGCGACAAGACCGTACGTATTTGCGGTGATTATAAAGTCACAGTGAATAGAGTTTCGAAGCTGGACAACTATCCTATTCCAAAAACGGAGGATCTATTTGCAATATTAGGGGGTGACGAGCATTTTTCCAAACTCGACCGGAGTCAAGCCTATCAGCAGTTAGAGTTAGATGAGGAATCCAAGAAATACACCACTATCAACACACATAAGGGGCTTTTTCAGTATAATCGTCTACCTTTCGGAATCTCATCTGCTCCTGGCATATTTCAGAGAACTATTGAAAACCTGCTCCAGGGCATATCCAGTGTTATTGTTCGATTAGATGATATACTTGTGACTGGAAAAACCCGTGGTGAACATTTACAAAATCTTGCGGAAGTGTTAAAGAAGTTGGAAGCAGCGGGAGTTCGACTGAAAAGAGAGAAGTGTGTTTTCTTGGCAGATGAAGTTACATACCTTGGACATCGCATAAATAAGCATGGAAGACAACCAACTGAAGACAAGGTGCAAGCGATCAAGAACTTACCTGAACCAAATAACGTTAAAGAATTACAGGCTTTTCTTGGAATGCTTAACTACTATGGTTGCTACTTACCAAATCTGTCAACTGTATTAGCACCATTACATGAACTCTTAGGAAAAGATGTTGCATGGTCTTGGGGTCCTAAACAGTCAAACGCAATGCAGGAGTCAAAAAACCTTTTGAGATCTTCATCTATACTAGTTCATTTTGATTCAGCCAAGAAGCTTGTCATGTCCTGTGATGCCTCGCCAACTGGGTTGGGTGTTGTGTTGTCACACATTACAGAAGAAGGAGAGAAGCCAATCGCTTATGTGTCACGAACCCTGGCACCAGCAGAAAAGAACTACTCTCAGTTGGAAAAGGAGGGACTTGCAATTATATTCGGAGTGAAAAAACTTCATCAGTACCTGTATGGTCATCATTTTGTTATCTATACTGACCACAAACCATTATTGGGCCTGTTTAAACCTGACCGAGCCATTCCAACCATGGCTGCCGCTCGAATTCAGAGATGGGCTCTGATCCTGGCCGGATACGAGTATGAAATATTGTACAAGGAGGGTAAGAAGAATGGTAATGCAGATTGTTTGAGTCGTCTTCCACTCAAGGAGAGTGTGGATGTACCTGTACCGGGGGAGACTATTTTACTCATTGAACACTTAAACAGTACACCAGTACATGCTGAAGAAATTGAAGAATGGACACAGTTGGACCCACTCCTGCGTCAAGTAACCTTTTGTATAAAGAATGGATGGAAAGAGAAAAATAAGGATGAGGAACTTCGTCCTTATTTTAGCAGGCGAAACGAACTAAGTGCTCATGAAGGGTGTATTCTATGGGGAAGTCGTGTGGTGATCCCAGAACCAGGAAGAGAAAAATTGGATTGGATTTGTTGCATGAAGGACATCCTGGAATAGTCAGGATGAAAAACCTGGCAAGGAGCTACTTGTGGTGGCCAGGAATTGATGAAGCTATTGAGACCAAAGTACGAGGATGTGAAGATTGCCAGGCACAAAGCGCCATGCCGGCAGTGGCACCCTTGCATCCCTGGGAATGGCCAGATCGCCCCTGGTCTAGAGTACATGCAGATTATGCAGGACCTTTTATGGGATCCATGTTTTTGATCCTAATTGACGCTTATAGCAAGTGGATTGAGGTCTATAAGTCATCTACTTCTACATCTGAAGTGACCATCGAAAAATTCAGACAGGCATTTGCAACACATGGAATCCCTGATGTACTTGTTACGGACAATGGGACCTGTTTTACAAGTCATGAATTTTCCTGTTTTACATCGGAGAATGGTATTCTACATGTGAAGACCTCACCATACCACCCCGCATCCAATGGGTTGGCTGAGCGGGCTGTTCGAATTTTTAAGGAAGGGATGAAGAAGATGGATAAAGGCCCTGGATCATTGATGACCAAGTTGCAAAGGTTTTTGTTAAACTACCGAACAACTCCACATACTACGACTGGTGTAACTCCAGCAGAACTCCTCATGAATAGGAAATTACGAACAAAGCTAGACTTCGTCAAACCTGAAATTCGAGAACGAGTAGAAAATCGACAGAAGAAATTCAAGCACTACCATGATGCACATGCAAAAGGACGAACCTTTATGGAAGGAGATGCCGTTATTGTGAAAAGTTTTCCAAGTGGACAGTGGAAATGTGGGGAAATAACACAAAAGACAGGACCAGTATCATACAGAGTCGCACTACCAGACGGAGGAATCGCACGCAGACATGTCGATCATATCAAGCAGCGACATTTTAAACCATCTATGGAACTGGACAATCCTGATGGAAGCGACTATACTCATACCCCAGTAACCATAGAAGAGAGTCCTACATCCAAAGCATCCGACTGCGAGGCCGTGTCCGATACGACTTTACCATTATCCAATACATGTACTTCAACATCGTCCAGCGCTCCAAGCATAACCAGTCCACGCAGATCATCTCGTTCTGTTAAAAAACCAGCCTATCTGGACGACTACGTAACTCCATAAATAAACTGTTGAAATGGAAGGGACAGATTTGTGCCTTTATGTTGTGTGTACCCACCTTTTGAACTGTTGAAATGGAAGGGACAGATTTGTGCCTTTATGTTGTGTGTACCCACCTTTTGAACTGTTAAAGTTAACGATATAATAACTATAATTTTGAAGATATTGCATATACTGATATATATGTAAGTAGTTTTAATATGTTTTATTTACAGTTGATGATCTAGTCAAAATCAGTATGAAATTAACTTAAAGGGGGAGGAATGTAGTATTCCGGAATTGTCTTTGTCTTATCATGTTGGTTTTGTCTGTTATGTGTCATTGTATGTTTTCCGCCCTAATAAACTACATGTGTTTTGTGTGACTGATTTCTGACTAACTTTTTGGACAGAACAGAGAGGAATCGTAACCGCTTCAATAGGGCAACAGCATGTCAAATATAGGAGTTAGGGGGCATATATTAAGCACCCAGATAATTTTAGGAACATCAACCAGTTTTTCGGCAATGACAATGTGCATCTCAATCCTTTGGGTAACAACAAATTCTTGAGTGACATTCAGGAGGGCCTTAATTATTTCCGAAAAGCGCTTGGGACAGTATTTCCAGACAAACGCCAATAAAGGGTTATTTCACATACAAACAATGCAACTTAATACTAAAAAGGGGATCCCTAAGCATTATAATCATAAATTTACTAAATGGGTTTTTGGTCGTGGGTCAGTTGAATTGGGCTCCCCTTGTGGGGTGACCTTAAACCTTCAGTTGAAGGTCATGTGGCATGTGCGCCCGTCCATTAAGTGATGTGACAAGTTTGTGGAAATAATTAACAAATATATTGTTCGCGGTTAACCCGGAACAATCAAATGCTATTGATTTATGCTGCTGCTCATTTTGTGCTTGTTGCTGCTGCTGCTACCATATTGCATTTTAACTATAAACATTCAAATGTTCAAACTACAATTGCTGCTGATATTAACTTTTATTATAAACATTCAAATTTTCAAACTATAGCTGTTTGCAGTCAACCCGAAATAGCAAAAAATATTTGTGCTGCTCATATTGATTGTACTTGCTGCTTTGTTGTTGGGTCTGCTCTGCTTGGCAACCCTTGCTGCTTTTATTGCCATGACCAAAAACGCCAAACAATAAAAATCTAATTACACAATTACTTGTGTTTGGTAATTTCTTCTGTATAGATAATTATGTTTACA
>NW_026441655.1:25556-39500 GCF_025612915.1 Magallana angulata
ATACCGAGCGCAGCGAGAGGTGGCGAAGCCCGCCTCGCGGAGCGAGGATTAATGGTAACACGCATATATAAGAAAATCAGTGAAAAATGAAAGTTGAATCAGGGGTACTAAGGCAAAAAAAATTTTGTTTTGTTTTTAAAAAGTTAGTTCGATCATTGATTGACCGGTACTTATCGATGTTTATTGTCCCTAAACTCGATTAAAATTTTCCAGTGTTTCAATAAAAGGTAATTTGAATTAAAAAAAAATAAAAGAGGACACCAGATAAGTTTCAGTAGTGCTTCAATCAAGAAATACGACTAGTTCTATGTATGTCTTATCTAATTATCAGATGGAAAATAAAAACATTAACATCAAGGAACTGATCTTTTAGATACTGAATAAAGTATTCAATTTTATTACCGCGGCATTTCTATGAATCAAATTGATTAACAATGAAAGAACAAATAAAAAACAAAGTTCGGAATAAAGTAACTCTCTTCGGCTATTTCCGAAGACAAAACGTGTACGTTTTACGTCTGTAACATGACGGCATAATGTAGACTTAGCACGCGACGTTTGGTTTTAACTTTGGCTGATGATTTGAGAAGCAACCAGACGGATCCTACTGTGTGCGTTTCAAATAAATTTTGTTCTACAAAAATCAAACTGCACTGTGTTAAAGCTGCGCTCGGTCCAACGGTCACACCGTTTACATATTATTCATATGTCAGCGATGGAATTTAAAACTGGGAGTGAATTCAAATGGCCCAAATTATATTTCTTTAAACACAACCCTGTTTGGTTGAATTGAAGACCGGACAAAACCGTTTGTAGGTTAAGAAGGGCGAAAATTACATTGGACGAAAATAACACTATACAGAATAATTCATTATGCTGCATGGCTGGTTCTACTCCAGTCAGCGGTGTCTACTGTAAGTTCTGGCTCTGGGGCCATAAAACTTAGACGAGCTTATGTGTATTATTGTAAAGTAAACGGGGACCGTGAAGTATGTGAGCTTGCTCACGTTTTGTTTTTGTTTTTTAGATTTGGGGTTACGGTTATACCGAGCGCAGCGAGAAGCTGGCAAGCGAGGATTAATGGTAACACATATATGTAAGAAAATCAGTGAAAAATGAAAGTTGAATCAGGGGTACTAAGGCCAAAAAAAAATTTCTTCCAGCCCTGGGCGCCGCCATATTGGCAGCCATTTTGTTTTTTAAAAAGTTAGTTCGGTCATTGATTGACTGTTACTTATCGAAGTTCATTGCCCCTAAACTCAATTAAAATGTTCCAGTAGTTCCAAAGAAGGTAATTTGAAGTAAAAGAAATAAAAGAGGACACCAAATAAGTTTCAATATTGCTTCAATCAAGAAACACGACTAGTTCTATGTATGTCTTGTTAATTAACAGATGGAAAATAAAAACATTAACGTCAAGGAACTGATCTTTTAGATACTGAATAAAGTATTCAATTTTATTACCGCGGCATTTCTATGAACAAATTGATGAACAATGAAAGAAGAAATAAAAAAAATTCGGATTTACGTAACTCTCTTCGGCTATTTCCGAAGACAAATCTTGAACGTTTACGTCTGAAATATGACGTCATAATGTAGACTGAGCACGCGACGTTTAGTTTAACTTTGACGAATGGTTTGAGTAGGCAACCATGCAGGCGGATCCTACTGTGTGCGTTTTAAATAGGTTTTATTACACAAAAATCAAACTGCACTGTGTTAAATCTGCGCTCGGTCCAACGGTCACACCGTTTACATATTATATACGAGGGTTGTTCGAAAATTATTGAGACATTTACTCTTATTTCCTTGGGGAAAAAGATAAATCATTGAAATTTCACCAAAACGTACACCAGGATAGAGTTTATCAATGTAAATAATTTATTGTCCATAGCATGATTAGATCATTCCTGGTAAGTTGACCAAATTGCCATCGCCCAGTGACCCGGCGCAACCGCAAACTTACTGCAACGTCATTTTGACGCTTCTTATTGATCCTATGTTTTAAAAACCTAACAAACAAAGGGAAATTAGAATTAATTCTTCATTTCTCATCTTTTGTTTACATTTCAAGATGTCAACATTCACATAATCCCTCCATTCTTGATTTTTGTGAGAGAGAAAAAACGGGTCATTTCTAACTGAAAGTCATATTGCTGTGAAATGTCTCCTACAGTGATTCTGTGTACATATTTTCGAACTGTTTACATCAGTTAGTGTGTAAAAAGTACTTGATATTTAGTCACTTTGTCTGAATTCTAGCTAAACAATTAGTGAAAAAAGACGATAAACTGAAGTTTTTTGTCCCTTGCCATCGTATAGTTTTTGTTAAAGCAATTGGGTGGCATTAAAAGGTCTTTTTCAGAAATTTCCATCAATTTGATTTATATTCGCTGCGCCGCCTTGACGTCAAATTTCTATATACTGTCGTTTTCAAATTCCTATTGCTTGGTTAATATATCTGTACCATATCCGTATTTCAACTCAAACACTTGTGAAACTTGATCAAAAGTTAGTCACAATAAATAGCAAAACGAACATATATAATCTGATTTCTTTTAGTATAAGCTGTAAGTTTGTGGACACTTAGTTAGACGATGTTTTAGTTTTCTTATTCTCCGAGTGTATGCTTGCGCCGGGTACCCCGACCACCGATTTGTTAATCTACCGTTGTAAACAAAATATTAAACATTTTTTAAATATTACTTTCTTTAATTATTTGTTAAAGTTTCTTCAATGTTCATGCCAATTTTCACCATAATTCGTTACTTAAAAATGGAGATGTAAATTTAGGGTTTAAATGACTATTAGTATTATATATACAGTGTAGTTAGATTGAAAGTCATTTAGGGTTAAAGTAACTTTTCAGGAGGATGAATGGTCAACAAATTACCAATCAGATCGGTCTACCTTAAAATTCTAAATATTATAAATTTGGCCATAATTTAACAATTATAATGTAAAGAAAAAATCAAAATCATTTGGCTTTGAAATTTGAATTATTTTAATAATTTAAATTTGATATTTGATTACACATACTTGCTAAATATACATGTAAATATGAATCGGAACAATATTTAAGACACAAAATAACTAGCTCTTTAAGATTTTTTTTTTTTAGGATTTTTATCAGTTGTTCTAATTTTAAAAAAATTGCAGGTTCATTCCGTACCCCAAACCTTCAGGAAATATTTTATCTTCCCTACCATCTTGGTGGCCACATTCTCTGGAATACAGGACCTGACGGTGATGAACGACATGCTGAATGTGTTGATGAGTTTACAGCTGCCGTTCGCATAGGGGTAATTTTTAATATGCTTCTTATGCTGTGAATATGATTTCCAATTAGATCACTATTGAGCATTGGAAGCCTTGCCCATTCTACCACACTTATATATCTGAACTTTCTCTTTCCGCTGTCTTTCTTACCTAAAACCCAGGAAAACCCCTTATGTCCTGTCGGAGAGTATCTCCGGAACCAGCCTCGATTTCCAGGCAGACGCAACAGACTTTGGGTCGACGTCAGAGACGAGACCAGTCAGCGAAGAACAGGAGGAATTTTAACAATTAACTCACTCCGTGTAATTGCAATTAGGAGCTCTCTGAATTATTCGCTAGCTTTTTGTCTATAAGCCATCAGCGATGAAAAAACGGTGTCTTCCATATCAAATCTATACCTCACACCAATAAGAGTGTTATAGTAAGGCAGTCCAAAGTTAATTCTATGTTTAACTTGATCAGAGAGCATAGGGTGTTGTTTTTTATAAGTTAACAAACCCCTATTTTGATTTGAGTTTTTCTAGTTTGGTTTTACTCAAATGCTGCAATCTGTAGAAATTCAAATTTTTTAGAGCACATTATGGACTATATATCAGAAATTCAATGGGATTGTAAGGGAAGATAATTATTGAAGAGGTAGCCTCCTTGTAGCTTAAATGCTCAATATATTTTTTATTTAATGATGTAAATGAATAAAAATCATTTGTTCTAAAAATTTGTTTGTTGCCCTCCATCATAGGTTTGGTATTTTGAAGTGACGTTAAACATAAAATTAACTTTGTGCAGCCTAAGTGCTGTTAAATGTTATGTTTGTAGACGCATGAAATATTTTTTTTTACCATGAAGGTCATTTTTGTTAATCAAGATTTGTGTGTGAAACAGGTGCTTTTACTGGCAAAAACAGATCAGGTTTTTTTTCATCTCTTTTTGTTTTCTTTGAAATGATTCAACTTTTCTTCAAATTTACATATTAAAGATATTCTCTGCGATAAAGAATTTGAAAATACCAAAGAAACTCTTACATATTACAGTTAAATATCAGCTTTACTTAAACATTTTTATGAATAAATAAATGAAAGTTTTGGAAACTAAAAAAGTTGCCGATTTTTTTTTTGTCTTATTGAATAAAATCAGATACATGTACAGTGTATATCCTTTTCTACTCAACTGTTTGAGAATGGAAGAAACGTATTTTCATGACAAGTACATTTAAACCTTATATTCACTCTGATTTGTAAAATGTTTTCAATATAAAATTAGTGATATGTTTCAATATAGATCAAAGATATTTTTTTTCTAATGAAGCATTGGGCCGCACATTCCATAAAATGTGATATTGTAGTTTTTAGTCAGTGTTGTTTTAACAAAGTATGTAAGCTTATTCTGTGATATTACAGAGTAGCACTTTATTAAAGCACCGTTATGTAATATACCGATATTAGAGAGTTGAAGAATCTCAAATATATTTTAATTATTAGAGATAATTATTTATTCTTATTAATATATATACTTTAATAATAGCATATACTCAATATTTTAAAGTAGTTACATTAACTAATATATTTTCCCTGTCAGTATTGTCAATGGATGAATCGGAGATCTGTAGATTTACAATGTACATGTAATTGGTGCTTGGTATATCCTTAGAGGGTTAAGTTTTGATTCATTTGAAGTTTTAGAAACCTGAACATGTGATAAATAAATCATGTTTTTCCTAAATACATAAGGGTGTTTTTCATAGTTAATAAGTTCTTAAACATAAATGTGTAACATAGAAATACTACATGATTGTATAAACCAACTTGTATGCGCTTTTACAATATATTTGCAAGCTTTGCCAGAATATATATATCATCACAATATTTCTCACTGCCAAGTTGACTAATATATACAGTATATCATATTTTTTTTTAGAGGTTATGGAATTCTGAATCAGCACATAATTATTCTAAATATCTGTGATATTGGCTAGCAACATCTGCTAGCTATAGTTTTGGATACCAGTGTTCATTTCTTTTATAGAATGATTATTTAAACGATGAAATTACTTTTAGAGAAAACAAATCTTCCATTCACAATTTTAAGAAAAAGAAGAAGAATGCATATATATAGTACTCATTTTACTCTCGGCTCCATTGCAAGAATAATTCAAAGCTAACCATTTCATTGCTAGTACATGTATGTAGTAAAATAATGTTGCTGCGAATATTAGTTGGTTTATATATGTAGTACTTTTCAATCTTATTTGTAGCAGTAACGGTAAGTTTGAAATCTTTATCTTTTGCATTGAAATGCTTCTAGTTAAGATCTGTATATTTATCAAAAAAATAATCTGTTTATCGCTAAACTTAATTGATACTGGTTTTCCGATATGAGATTTGATTTTGATATGATACAGCAACATTCTATATGACTGCGGGAAAGTTCAGAACATCTTAATATACATTTAGATCTGATATTAATTAATATGCATTTAATGAGGTGCAATATTTCTTGAACCGTGTATTCCATTAACAGTGTTGGTGAAGTCTTTCATGATATACTAATTAAGATATTATTTGATTTTTTATTGTTGTTTTTATATATTCATATGTTACTTCTGTATTTTATAGGAAGTTTACAACAAATATTCATGGAATTCACTTACAAGTGTATAATATTATTGCTCTTGATTGACCAAAGCAATGTACAGCGATGTATATGTTTTAAATATCTTTTAAATATTTATCATTAATTAATAAATATTAATATTAATTAAATATATGAAGGGATTATTATAAAGTTTTTTCTCAGTTTTGTAATAATGCCGTATATCCATCTTGTTTCTGTGATGATTATTGTTTTGCTATTATCGTCACTTGGCTATTTTAAAATTGCTAAAACCAAAGCATGCAGAAATTGTATTGGTTATAGTTCACAATATTTACAACAAACCCTTCCAAAATCGCAAGAACATGACTTACGCAGGTTAAAACATTTGGATGTTTAATTTATTTTCACAAAAATAATTGGATTAATCCAAAAATGGATTAAACGGTATATCTGCCAAATTGAATATAAATATCTTGTTTGGTTAAAGGTGAAAAAATATTGTTTTAACATTTAAGCTTATTATTTTATATGAGTTTATGTAAGATATCTTGTGTTCAGAATGGCTATGTGTTGCTTAACTTTCAAGCTTATTTTTGAATGCAATTTCTACCAGATGTTGTGTTTTCAGGATGGTTTTTGGCTTTTGTTTGATCCTTAAATTCTCTTCGTTTTTTTAACAAGGTTTAAACAAAACTATGAAGATTTGATGAAAATTCATAATGTTCTTGAAAATATCATTTAACATGTGTGTGAATACATTATTATAAAACAAGGTCTATAATGTTCTGTAAATGAATTTATGTTAATTTTATTTATAGATGGTATATAATATGTGTGAAGAATTTTCAGAATTTAGAAATAGAAGAAGAAAAAAAGAATTATGACCTTAACTATTTCCCATAATTTTTTTTTTACCTTTTTGCATAAAGTTTCTTATTTGAAGAATGATGATATAAATTTTATATTTTCATCAACGATGAATCTATCGAAGATTAATTTAGACAGAAAAGTTTGTTTTTCTCAAGCTACCATGTTTCCCATTAGAAAACAAAATTAAATTGAAAAATGATAATTATTTAATGTAATTAAAGAAGAAACTGACTAATTGTCAGTTTGGCAATCGTTTCAAATGCATATGACAAAAGACTGATTTAAAATACATCTTGCATATCAAACAACTCTTTATGTTTACATTTTCCAGTGTCTTTGCCTATGATAACACTTCGTATCGATTTTGTAATATAAAGCCCATAGCTTCAAATGGCACCAGCGGGGTTTGCTTATTTATATTTAAATATTTAATCGGACGATGGATTGAAATTATATAAATTTAAGTATTAAGGAATCATTCTTTGAATATTATGAGGTGATAATTTCGGTCGGGGCGTGATCAAATCTATCATAAAGCCCTTCGGGCTTTATTGGATTTGATCACGCCCCGACCAAAATTATCACCTCATGATACTCCAAAAACTTTTCCTAATTCTTATTAAAATTGCAAACGAGTAGTGCAGGGGATCAGAAAATCTTGACTTGGGAATATGAGCCAGAAAACTTTAAATCAAGTCCATTCAAGAATGTCCTATTCAATTTGTATCATTTATAGTCGAGATTTAATTACGGGAGTGTATATGCAGTTGCTTGTAATGATTATCAGAGAGTGCATTTTTTGCGTTTTTCTTTGTTGATGATTTTATTAAAAAATGGGCATTTCATGTCAGTGTTTTGTTTTTAGCTCACCTGAACCGTAGGCCTCCCTAGAAGCACAAGGTCAAACTTAGCCAAACTTAATACAAAGCATCCTTATGGGAAGGGGAATATATATATATATATATATATATATATATATATATATATATATATATATATATATATATATATATATATATATAAAAGAAGTATTACAAAAAACAGATGATAGATGAAAATCTATATCTGGGTTCTTAAATTGAATCATATATCATGTACATATATTACTGTTTCTTTGTTCAGGGCATATTTCAGATGGTATGTAGGTCATGATCCCAAGTGCTCTTCCTGAAATTATCAAATATCATAAAAACCATTGAGATTCCCACCTTAGTCAAAAGATATTCCTCCTTTGGTCATGGTACATCAGATCATTATGGTATGTAAGTCATGACCCTTAGGGGTCATCCTGACCCCCTTAGAATCAGAAATTGGCAAATATCTTTAAATTATTGATGTTCGATGATCCTATCTCTATTTCATCTTTATCATTAAATCGCCTAAATGAAATTTGGAGACTTATTGTTTTTGTACGGTTATTATTACATGTATTATTATTTTCTTCTTTTACTTCTTTCCCGCTCTGAACTTGTTTCTCAGAGATGGCTGAACAGAATTGTACAAAACTCTAGGATACAATAGGCCTGCATATCTAGTTGTGCACCCTAGTTTGATTTTTCTAATTTGGGGTTAGACAACCACTTTTCGGGGGGGGGGGGTCAAAAGGGTGGGGGGTCTAACATTGAACCATATGGGAACAATCGTAGACTCTATTGTAAATCGTACCTTGAAAACGGACAAAGATAGTAATATAGGGTTTTCCTAATCTTATATTGACTGTTACTGGCAATATATAGGGTTTATTAGGTCTGACCCCTGGGGTCATCCCCACCCCCCCAGGATTTGGAAATTACCATATATCTCAGAAACTGTTATAATCATGACTCCTAAACTATATATATTCTTGTTCCTTATTTCAAGGGGCATCAAATGTTATGTAGGTTATGGGTCCTGTGGGTGGTCCTGACCCCCCTCGAACAGCAAGTTCCTTAATATCTTCAAAACAGTTGAGATCGCCACCCTTAAACCATATATATTCTTGTTCATTGTGTCAAGGGGCATCAAACGGTATGTAGGTCATGGGCCCGGGGGTGGTCGTGACCCCCCTCGAACAGGAAGTGCACGAATATCTCGAAAACGGTTGAGATGTACACCCCTTAACCATATATATTCTTGATTCTTAAAGGGCATCTAATGATATGTAGGTAATGGGTCTCAGGGTTAAATTTAATTTTTCAAAACCGTAATGCACATCTATAGAACAGTCCCCTTTCATATCCCAAGATATGATAGGTCTATCCATTAAATCATAAGAGGAGTTCTAGGATCTATGGTTTTTGTTGAGTGATAAACGTCAATTTTCTGCTATCATTTGACTCCCTGGATGAAATTCAAATTTTTAAAACATTACTGCACATCTATAGGACAGCCCAAATTATATCTCAAGAGATGACGTAGCTACTCCAAAAGTTGTATGAGGAGTTTTGGGAACCATACTTTTTTTGCCAAAAAAAACATCATTTTTTGTAGCCCACTGATCCCCTTAATAAAAAAATTCTGGAACCTGATCACACTTCAATATGATACTCCCAACCATATTCTAAAAAATCATTTGGCTTCTGCAAAAAAATGACGTTTTTGAAACCAGTTTTTTTTGTAAAAAATAAAAAAACACGTCAGGATTCAGCCATTAAATGACCCCCAGGACAAAATTGAAAATTCCGAAACCTAATTGCGCATCTATATAGGATACCCTAAAACATATTCCAAAAGATGATTTGTTAACTGTTGAAAATGTAGGAGGAGTTCGAGGAAGAAGATTTTATGTGAAAAAACATCATTTTTTACCAATTATTTTACCCCAGGACTACAAGAAAATTTTTGAAACCTTTTTACAAAACAACATGACACTCCAAATCAATCTCCAAAAGTTCTGTTTGCTGGTGTATAAGATGTAAGAGCAGTTTGAGAAAGTAAAACGTGACAGACGGACGGACGGACGGAACAGGGTAACAAAAATATACCCGAGCTTTCTTTAGAAAGTGCGGGTATAATAAAAATAATAATAAAAAACATAAGAAATACAAAAGGTCTTTCACCTGAAAGGTGGAAAGACCTAATAACTAGGATTTGTGATTTCACGGAAGTACAACTTAGAGTCCATATGCTTCCTTAACACCCCCGCGATGTTTTTATTTTTTAGTTTAAGGTTTTTCCACCTTTCAGGTGAAAGACCTTATGTATTTCTTATGTTTTATTATTATTATTATTATTTTTCTTCTCTTTTTTCCAGGGGCAGCTTTTTTATTTCAAGATATATTGAAACAATATTTTCTTTTTGTTATTGGCCATTAAAAGTTATGGTATCAAAACGACCCATTGCGTGATAACTCCCAAAACTTACAAAATTATTTCCGTTGTGTACGAAAAGCTTGTTATCGCTACTCCTCTGAAACAAAAGGAGATAGAAACTTGGAAGTTTTACCAATGTCTTCAGTACACTTGGAGGGTTCTTCAATCTACTAATACCGAAAGGATCTGAGACCCCCTTTTAGTAGTTATTGCCCATGATTTTATTGCCAAGTATTTACATTTCTGTAAAATCACTTCCAACTTTTCTATTATTTGTCATAGAAATTTCGGACCACTTTGGATGGAAGCGTCTATATCTTGGCCAAACAAAATGACATAAAGGTCAAAGGTCAAGGTCATTTGAAAATCCGTTGATTAATGAATTTTAATATTTCTTTTGTTTAAGGGTGGCAGAGAAAAACTTTTTAATGGATGTAATAAGAAATCTTAAGACATTTTAAAATATAGCCCCGTAGCTCTTTCTTATAAATAATTACAGAGTTATTGCCCCTATTTACGAAAAGCTTGTCATCGCTTATTCTCTGAAACCATAAGAGATAAAACTTGGAAGTTTTACCAATGTCTTCAGGTCATTTAGAGGGTTCTTCAATGTATCATACCGAAATGATCTGAGACCCCTTCTCGTAGTTATTGCACCTGAAAGTATTGAAATTTCCATATAATCACTTCCAACATTTTTATTCCTTATCATAGAGACTTTGGACCACTTGTGATGGAAGCGTCTACCTTGGCCGAACAAACTAACGTAAAGGTCAAAGGTCAAGGTCATTTGGAAATCTCTTAATTAATGAGTTTTTAGATTTCTTTTGTTTAGGGTGGTAGAGAAAAAAAACATTTTCATGGATGTAGTAGGACATCATAAGACATATCAAAATATAACCCTTTGACCCTTACCCTGAAACAATTATAGAGTTATTGCCCCTATTGTACAAAATGCTTGTTATCGGTACTCCTCATTAACCGTTAGAGATAGAGACTGGAAACTTTTACTGATGTATTCAGTACATTTAGACGCTCCTTCAATCTATTCATACCGAAAAGGTCCAAAGTCCCTTTCTAGCAGTTATTGCCCCTGAAAGTTATCTCTATTTGTGGGGATATTGAAACAATTTTTACTTTATGTGATTGACCATTAAAAGTAATGGTACCAAATGACCCTTTGCTTGATAACTCCTAGAACTAACAAAGTCATTGCCCTTTGTGTACGAAGTGATTGTTATCGCTATTCCTCTAAAACAAAAGAGATAGAGACTTGAAACTTTCACTTACGTCTGTAGTTCACTTTGACGCTCCTTCAATCTATTTATACCGAAAGGTGCCGAGACCCCTTTCTATCAGTCATTGCCCCTGAAAGTTTTTAAATTTCCATAAAATCACTCCCAACTTTTTTTACTTCTATTTGTCATAGAGACGTTGGACCACTTGAGATAGAAGCGTCTACCCTGGCCGATCAAAATGACATAAAGGTCAAAGGTCAAGGTCATTTGAAAGTCTGTGTATTCATGAGTTTTTGTATCTCTTTTGTTTAGGGAAATATAGAGAAATTTTATCAATGATGTAGTAAGACGTCTTAAGACATTTCAAAATATAGCCCTTCAGCTCCCACCTTGAGATAGTAAGTGAGTTATTGCCCCTTTTGTACGAAATGCTTGTTATCGGTACTCCTATGAAACCATAAGAGGTAGAGACTTGAAACTTATACAGTGAAACTTCTCTACACCGGCAGGCTACCGGTCTGGACAAAAGGGCCGGTTTACATGTATTGATGTACATGTATAATGCTTTTTGTAGCTTATAGTCAGTAATAAGATTTGATGTTTTTAAATTTTTTATTGTGAAAATGAACTAAACATGATAATAATGATTGTATAATATTTCAAAGTTGATATGTAAAAGCATTGCACAAACATGATCACAAAGATAGAACACCGACGTTGTACAAATATGTACATTTACGTGTGCACAAACTCATATGTCAAATTTTCTCTGAAAGGCCGCTTATATCACATTGCGCTTACATCGAAACTCTGATTAAATATTTTAGTTTTGGAAACATCTGAAATAAAAATACTTTTTTTGTGCGAATCAATTAGATGAAACATTTAAAAAAGTCAAATCAAGAATTTGTTATCTAAACAGTAATGCCGCTTGTACCATTGACGTTCGATTTATTGCCGAGTTATTATCTTTACTCAGTGTAGTATAAAATAAAATACAATATTTATAACTAAATACGAATCGAATCGATGAATTAAAAATTAAAACAATAATAAACACAAAAAGCACGATTTTTCAATTATTTAATATAACAACATTTATTGAACATCCCGTTATAAAGCCATATTCAATACGCGTAATTAGCACCTATCACACTGACACTCTGTCGAGTCGGTGTACCTACTGTTTTCACACCTTCCGTCAATTATAGGGGTTTCTATGTCCTCCTGCTATATGCCGCTTTTGTGAGGGTATATTTCACAAGTTTGTTAAAGACCGGCCGATAAAAAACGGCCGGTGTCTGGTATTCAGGGGGTGCCGGTTTTCTAAGGGTTTATATATAAAAAATAAAGAGAGAGCTGGCCGGGACTTTTTCAATCGGCCGATATTGAGGGGGTGCTGGTTTTCAGGGGTGCCGGTTTTGAGAAGTTTCACTGTACTGATGTCTTCAGAACACTTAGAAGTTTCTTCAACCTTTGATCCCAAAAGGGTCCAACGTCCCTTTCGCAGTAATTCCCCTTTGAAATTCATTGATTATAAAAAATACATACATAACACACCCCCTTTTGTTTTGTATGACCTTGAGCTTTGACCTTCTGACTTTTGACCTTGACTTTTGACCTCTTAGTACTGATGTATTATAAGTATCTGTAACATGTATATCATATTCATTTATTTGTACAATAAGCTCTTTCAAACACAACCACCCCCTTATTTTTAGGTTTGACCTTGACCTCTGACCATGACCTTTGATCTCTTAGTACTGATGTATTATAAGTATCTGTAACATATATATATCAGATTCATTTATATGTACAGTTAGCTCTTTAAAACACCCCTTTTATATTTAGGTTTGACCTTGCCCTTTGACCTGACTTTGACTTTTGACCTTGAAATTTGACCTTGACCTCATAGAACTGATGAGTTATTAGTATGTGCAACATATATATCAGATTTAGTTATATGTACAATTAGCCACCACCGCCTCCCTTTTCCCTTCTTTTATACAAGGATTGAATTCTTATATGAACTTGACCCTCGATGTTTGAACTAGAAATTTCATATATCTTTTTAAAATAACATCTGTGTTAACAACAAAGTGTTACAACCGTTTGAGAGAAAAAAATTTAAAGTCTGAAACTCTGAAGCGATTTGACTCCAGACCGCGTTTTAGACTACGCCTTCGAATAAAAATTCCAGGTCCAGTAAAATTCTGTATAACTTGGCGAATATGTATGGGATTGTTCCTCACACCTGAATCTAATTGCCTGATAAATTTGGAACCAAATGAA
Source organism: Magallana angulata (assembly GCF_025612915.1). Lineage (NCBI taxonomy): Eukaryota > Metazoa > Mollusca > Bivalvia > Ostreida > Ostreidae > Magallana > Magallana angulata. The sequence continues at coordinate 39,119 of NW_026441655.1, forward strand.
CCATATTGAAGAAAGTTATGCACTTTAGCGGCCTCGAACCATCATCCCGAGAAACGAAATTTTAACGCTTCGATATCTGTCTCTAATAAATTCATGCTCAAATTTAACTGAAAATCTGTCTTTACATTTCTATAAGCAACCTGTGACGACTGGTGTTGAAGTTCTACAAAAGATAACTCTTCCTTCCCAGCCCCCGATTGTATATGAATTTAGTTTAAATTTAAAAAATTCTTTCAGTTTGTTTATTTTCCGACTTGCCTGAAATACATCACTGGCCTTCATTCAGTCCGATTTTCCTTACTTGTAATCCACAAATGCATGACAGTAATCTGAGCACGTGCATTTCAAATCAACAGGAGAATGCGTGTCAGATAATCCGACG
>NW_026441656.1:0-43000 GCF_025612915.1 Magallana angulata
TGACTGAGAAAGTTGTTTTTCTTTAACTCAAGTGATTAATTAATCTCACATTTCATGGTTATATATACTAGCGGAAAAAAGAAACTGTGCATTATAAAATTTAGTATAATTTTTTTATATTTATTGTTTGTATTCATAAAATTTAAACAATTGATATTGTTATACTTTCATGTTAAATACTGAAATCTGATTGGTTTAGACGCAGTTTATAATCCGTTCTATTACCCTCAGCGTTAGCAATACACTAAGCAACGGGTAACATTACAAATTGTTACATGCGCGAAAATTATGCGCGTACGGTTCGCCGTAAAATTCACGTTATTCCTATGTAAAAGCAGTCAAGATTTCTTTAGAATTAAGACATTCAGTATAATAGAATAAATAGTGCCTGTTTGGGAGGATAACAGTTGAAATTGACACCCCTCGAAAACCATTGTCAACCTCCGCTTCGCGTCGGTTGACAATGGCTTTCTCGGGGTGTCAATTTCAACTGTTACCTTCCCAAACAGGCACTATTAATATAATGGTAATGTTTTTGACAATATCGGGTGGTAACCGTTCGGGTGCACGGCCTTTTTCATGGTTAGTGAGCACCTGTTGTTTATTAAGAATTTTTACGCACGAGTTTTACGGGCCAATACTGTTTGGAATAAGAAGTGTAGAGGATTTGTTTAAACTTTTTTTGTTAAGGAAAACACTTTAGTTTCAACAAAATTTACCCCTATGTCAGGCCACGACTCAACGAAAATCAATGTAATTGTGCTGTTGGGATGCTGCAAGCTGAATGTCACAAAATACTGTAGCAAGACACTTTGGAGTTCATCGGATCACCATCCAGTCATTATGGAGACGTTTTCAACAATCTGGCAACAGTCAGGATCGACCGCGCTCTGGGCGACCTCGTTGGACGTCAAGTCAACAGGACAACCACATTAGACTTTTGCATATGAGAAATCGTTTCCAGAGAGCAAGTTTGACTGCCCGTAGCATTCAAGGGCTTCGACCAATTAGTCCAAGAATGGTGCGTAATCGTCTGTGCGAGCAAAACATCAGACCAATCGACCACGTCTGGGATGAAATGGAAAGACGTTTACGCCGTTTACCAAATCAGCCAGTGACATTGGCTGATTTAGGCCAGGCTTAAACAACATCTGGAACAATATCCCTCAAGCATTTCTGAACACTTTAGTGGCATCAATGAGGCGTCGGTGTCAAGCATGCGTGAACGCAAATGATGGTCACACGCATTATTAATTTTGTTAATTCAATTTCAAATAACAGTGGCTTTCGAGTGTGCTGAAATTGACGTTATTCGACGTTGACATTTATGTGTTATGAGAAGTTGTTACGAACAGTATTACAAAAATAAAATTTGTTCATTGTAATTTTTAAATGTTTTTCATATATTAAATAAAGCACATTTTTTTCCGCTAGTAAATTTGGGTATTACATAAAATGAAAGTCTGAGAATGGTAGATTTAAACTACTAAATGTGATCTTTACTGGGTACTTTGTCGATAATTAAATATGAAAAAGTATAATAAACATTTATCTGTTACTGAGCAGAGGTTTCCCAAATTGAATTCAAAACACGTTATACAGTATTCTTGTTTACATTAAAGAGGTATTCACTGAGTAAAAGTGCAACCTAAGATTTGTTGGAACTGAAGACAAAAATGTTGCCTTCGGCCTTCTGTCCAACAAATCATATGTTGTATACCAATCAATAACCTTTCAATACATAACAACGAACTATTTATTTTTCTTAAAATTAAAATGATGATAGTTTCGTTTTAAAAAAACACATTCAAACTGTAATATGACGTAATCATCCGTCACGGATTTCGTCAGTTGTGCATAGAAAGCTACGTTGTTAACTGAAACACAAAGACATGTTCAATTATTGTGAAATTCAAATGCTCCTCTGTATGACTCTTATTTACCCAGAAACTTCTTTTCAAACAATTCTCATTTTATGGCCAAACATGATAAAAGAGGCGTCATAACTGTTCGGATATGTAGATTTTGTGACCCATTAATTGATTAATGTCTGTAGGCTTAAATGAGGTATTTTAACTCTGTTCCAAGATATTTTTAAATATATTAGAAGTTTGTGTTTAAAAATACTTCATACTTTGCAACTTTGTTTTGATTCTAGGTGAGCAGAAATTAGACCCCGATTAAGTGAAGCTTTTGACTGCTTTTAAGATTAGGACTTTTAATGTTCTAACATTCGGAAGTAAAAATGAAACATTTTAGTGGTTATTGTTTATCGAATGGTCGTATTATTTCCTCCTGCCTACTTGCTATTTTATGATTGATTAAGTTCTAGCTCTCTGATTGGCTGATGAAAAATTGACAATAACAAACCGTCAACCATCTCATATATATATATATATATATATATATATATATATATATATATATATATATATATATATATATATATATATATATATATATATATAAAGCACAGGGAAATTCACTTTTGTTGGAGCTCCGCCTCCGCCCCGACAGAGGCTTAAACTCACGACTTCGGGAACCAATTCTCAAAGCAGTGAGCGGCCACCGCGCCACTTACTCGGCCATCTCGGCAAGACAAAAATCTTGCGTTCGATTACGAATGGAACCTAGCGCGCTGGCCGTGCACTACACAGTCGCTTGAGAAACAGGTGGAATACAGTTAAACGACAATTTGAGAGGATCGGAACGATACACATTGCAAAGATACACACATATAGAATAAGTACAAACATTGCAATAACTCTCAAATTGACATATACCAGTTCCAACAAAAGTGAATTTCCCTGTGCTTTAGATATATCTATATCATTCACTATGGACAGTGAATGGTAATCATAATTATTTGGTCACAATTTTTCTTTGCTAAAAAAGATGATAATTTTACTTGCCCGTTTTATTCAAAAGCAAAAAGTTATCCTCTCATCTTTATTAACATAGTTTATGACAACGAACTCTTAGACTTAATATTTGATAATTGCAGTCGGATACAGAGTTCTCAGCCTTAATACCAAATAACTGAACTCATTTCAAACTAAACCATATCAGTCACGTCCGCATATTTATCGAACAGTAAGAAAGAGTTCAATCTGAAGTTTCCAAGTATAATATTATACATTAACAGCAAAACTGTATAAAGCAAATTCCAAATCCAGTTCGAAAATCTGAAATTTCTCTGTTTATACTTGTACATCTGAACTGTATAAAGACAGTTCAAAATTCAGTTCAACGTTCTGTAGTTGAAGTTAACTTTCAATAGGGTCAATTCATAAGCTGAGTTTGAAAAAAGCACTGAAATAAAAAAAATGACCCCGGGTAATTTTACGACTTTTGGTCTCAATTTCAAATGTTAAAACCTACTCCAAGGTCAATATTTACGTTGAAAAATAAAAAAAATGAAAAATCACCCCTAGATCAATTCTTCCCGGGGTCATTATTCTTTGATACATCAGGAAGTATATTTTGGTGAGGACGCTTTGATTTTCTGGAGAAAAATAATAGCAAGAATAATTGTCTGAAAATTTATAACGATTTAACAATTTACGGAATTTTTTTACTCGCAAACTTTCACCAGTGATATGTTTTTAACATATTCTGTAAACCCTGTTGAACATCTAGAATATATTTTACATTTTTATTCGCTTTTAGCGGAATAGTGCATATATATTAAAAAGGTCTAAACTTTTTAAAATTTTGCAAAAATTTAACAGAAGCTTTCTCTCTGAAACAAATACATTACTGACACCAATGTTTTATTCAATACACATGTTGTTCTGAGACACATGTTCAGACGCATATATTAAATCTACTGAAAAATTTGCGCTACAACTCAAGCTCCCAAAGCAATCATAAAAGAAAAATCTGTTTCTCCATGTTCCCGTATAAAAGCCTAGCAGGAAGTTATATCCAAATTCGCCAATTTCAAAAGTGTTTTGAAGATATGATGTAACTTTCATTTATTTCCATAAAAATGCAATTGTGCTTATCCTGGTTATAAAAGGCGAGGAATATATTTGCATCTATAAGTAAGTTAACTATCCTCGGAATGTCTTATGCAAATGGTGTAGTAGAAGTGTCGTTTCACAAGCAACATTAAAACGTCTATTTAATACAAATTTTCTGCAACTTCGCAGAAGATTTATCTCGTAACTGGTGAGAGACTTACTTTTTATCATAAATGCACACCACATAAATGACGTAGTTTAGAATTTTAATATCGTGATTAAGCTACGATAAAAACATATATGAATGATACGTAAAAACTTCATTTTACCGAAATCGTTAGATTTCTTTTTGGTTCAAATCAGATTTAAAGGTGAATGGCATTAAAATCAATAGATATCATAACCATTTCTGACAAATATACTCACTTTGTCCGAGTTGTTTGTTTTGTAAGTGTTTGACCAGGTGTGTCAGTTCATTGATGACGTTTATTATTTCTTTCAATATCTGGTTGTCATTTTCACAATCATTACTGGGCCACTCCTGAGGATAGTAGATGCGTTGTGCTCCCGAAAACATCATAAATAAGGCAACGAGAAGGAATGTTGGTGGTACGAATACCGAAGGTCTTTGTTTCATTGCTCACAACATATGATGTTGGACTGGAACCCAAAATGTACTATAGAAGATCGCGCACTGTTTGTGTCTTTGATGGAAAAAAAAGTGTAATACCTAGAGCAAAACACGAATGGTATATAGGAACCAGCACACGAGTATATAAACCCATTTAGCTCGTAACACCCGATTGCATACTTTTTTACGCATTTCTTTGTATGTGCATTAAAGTGTTTATTTTTGTCATTTTTCTCCTGGACTGGAACAAATGCAAAGAATTACATTACAACCAAGTAGCACTGCGATTTAAGACCTACGTCCATGAAGGTAAAAACCTCTACAGTGAATACATTAATGTTAAGATAGTTCTACACACCAAAATGTTCTTTTATGTTTATCAGGTATTTCATTTCAAAATAAATAAATTTGCCAATGCACAACGAGGAAAAATCGAACGAAAATAAAACGGGAGAAGATATTTTCTTTTGTACAGTATAACACCGTATTTGAAATGGCCATCGCTATCCTACCCTCTTAAGACAGATTAGTAAGTATGCCCGATCAAATTTTCAACAACAATCACTCTTTATGAACCTAGTGATGCGTCGGAGGAAATCTAATTCATAACCTATTCACCGTCTTAGCAAAAAACGAGAAAGACATTACAATTTGATAAAAACGAAGACTAGAAAAGAGTCAAAGATTGCACACGTGCATGAGTTAACAAATGTCTAGATCTGGGATATTTGTAAGATTTTCTTTATACTTATTCAAATTGTCTTTCAATCCCAAACTCGATTAACCCTTCAGTTAAAACAATGTAATGCAACACCTCCAGTAACCACTTCAAGATATGAAGACAATATTAATTCTGTAGGAATAACCCTTTTGAATGTTTTGTGTAAAGTTTGCGAAAAAGTCAAATATGCTCTAGGTTTTCAGATGGATACACGGAAAGAAGCAGAGCAAAAGATTCCTTAGAATAAACATTTTACAAAACATGTAGAAGTTCAGACTAATGCACACGAAAATAAACAGATAATGCAATAGTAGTTTTTTGGAAATGTGACTAATGGGAGAGATATTGTTTCGTTGGTTACTGACCGCCAACGAAAATATGTCCGTCCAAGCTGAGTCCCCTATGGACATTAAAAATGCTCCCATGCCACCGACAGTAGAGCGGTAAACAAAATTATGTTACGGTCCAAATTTATTGTTTATTAGAAAGAACTATAATGAAAACTGCAATAGTATATACATTAATGTTGTACAGAAGTCGGTATTTTGCTACATGCTTCAAAGCGACAAACAAGTTGTGGGATATTTATTAATATGTCATTTTTGTCCGAGGCAAAATAAGAAATCTAATTTAACTTACATCCTTATTTTTTAATTAGTTATTGAAATTTAAGATTTGTCAGATAACAAGCCATCAGATATCATAAATTAAGCTAAAACAAAAAATAACCAGATATAGAAACATAATTTGAACTCGTATCGGTTTCAAAAGTGATGACGTCATCCTTCTGAAGACGTAAGATTGCGAGATTCGATCCGTTGTCCTTGTAAGAATGCTGTGATTTACTCGTGGCCGCTCTTCCAGCCTCTTTGCCATTCACCAGTAGCGATGTTACAACCATTTCTTTAGCAATTGTATTCCAAAATACCAAATAGACACCGGATTTTGAAGTTCGGAATTCAGTGTCCGAGAGCGAATCTGTCAGGTCTATGTATTTCCGGGTAAAATTGGCAGGTGATGAAGATGTTGGGGAGTCAGAAGACGCCATAAATGTAGGTCTCGCCTTGCCTAACATAGAAATCACACGTATTTTCTTTACTTATTTTCTTTACATCAATTTTTAAAAAGATGGAACTTTGTGTGTTCACTTTATGATACGGAAATGTAGTACAATAGACAAAATACTTAGCATTATATATATAACTTAACCAAAGCACGCGCACTATTATTACAAATATTACTTTTTGGATTACTTTTATTTGCTTTAAGTGTCGGCATTTACTTGAAAACATGATGACTACCGAATATCGGAATGTAAGAGGGTGGAATTTAAATAATTATTTTACTTTGATATTTATTGGACGTTTATATCAAAAGAAAGTGTCTCTGGTTTTGGAGAATTGAACCGAGTACCTTTGGTGTGTGGGCATGTGACTCATATCATTAGGCTGTCAGATTTACATTTTTAGTAACTAATCTTTATTATAGAAAGTACGTTTAGGGTTTTGGTAAATTATTTTCCAATGTCATAGAAAGAATAGCATTCTGGGTAATTCTTGCCTAGCTGACTTTCACTGTCCAAGAGAAAGGCAAAGAGAGAAGATGTAACGTTGCGTCAGTGGCAAGAAATTTAACATTCACAGTGTGTCCTTGCTTTTGTATGTGTTTTTGTTAATTTCTTTGTTTATTGCAATGATAGTGTGTGTTTAAACAAGTTTTATTATCTATTTAATATTGAGATGTGTAATTTTGTAAAGTTTTTGAATGAGAAAAGATAAACCTGCACTTACATGTATTAGACAAAGAAAAAGGGTAATACCATAATACTTTTGATAAATGAATAATAAAGAGCATTGGAAGTACATGTATAATTATGATACATGTATTTACATTGTAAATTACAAGTGTGATAAATAGATTTTTATTTAAATTTTTAGAATCTGTCAACATTTATGTAAATAAGGAAATAAAGAACCTCAACACAATATTCAGAGTGTTACAGGAACATAATTAACGATGTTATTAAATACGAATATATACGGTTATAACCTAGGGAAAGCACGGGATGTTTTATTCATAGTGTTTTGTAAGAACCTGTACCGGGAGTGAAAAGTCGCCGATTTATATGAAAGCTTTTATGCCATGAAATCAGGTATCGTTGTCGTGAATATTTTGGACCAAGGAAATTAAATAAAACACAGCTCACTGAACCCTTAAAAACATTAATCATAAGCAGGAACGTATATACTAACGGGATAGGCAACTCGCTATGTTTACCTCTAATGCTATCACGCGAGCCTTGACAAGTTTTTTAGAACTATGTTCATTCCCAGTAAAACATACAGGTTTGTTTTAAAGCTATCTGGTTAGACCATCGTCGGGGAGGCACTGTACTCGAGAACTTGTGTCTCACCTTGTTAAAAGCACCGAATGTTTTACCAAAGATCACACTTGTGTTTTCTTTTAATGGTAAATTATTGGGAAAATGACTTTAACAATTAAGGGTACATGTTTAACAAATTGAATGAACGAATATTAAAGAGACACTACAGTTCATTTTGCGCAAATACCATGAAATAACAATTTTTCGGTAACTTGGATGAATTTTCATGCAAAGTTTAAAGAATGAACTTTGCAATAATAACGCTTTTTCAAATCAAAACATTCTCAATATATCGCTAATATAATTGATTTTATTCGGATAACACTTTGAATATTGTTTGCCCAGCCTTTCGTTGAAAAGCACATGAAAAGGATTTTACATAAGTTTTAGCTTTTCCAGCTGATAAATTTTTTGGAAGAATATTTTTTAAAGAATTACTCTATGTATTCCTATGTAAAAATTTGACTCCCCCCCCCCCCCCCGCCCATTGTGGCCGAACCCTAACTCCAGGGGTCATGATCTTCACAACGTTGAATTTATACTAACTGAAAATGCTGCCACACAAGTTTCAGCTTTCATGACCGCAGGTTCTTCTAAAATTTATTAAAAAATCTCAATAATTCCTAATTTTCTCCCCTTGAAAATAGAGTTGGTCTTTAATTTTCACAAGTTTAAATTCCCTTTCTTTAAGGTCAAAATCTAGTAAATGATTTCAGTGTCTTTTTGGTGCTAGAACCATTATGACGTCATTATTTATTTCGATGAATCTTTTCCCGTATTTTACGGCTTTAAAGGAAATATGTAGAAAATAAAACAATATTTTGACATTCTATATCTAATCACGTAAAAAGTAATCCCGGTACCTATATTCAATTTGACATCATTTTAAAGAGGAGGTCAAGAGCTTGTTCAATGCCGTTTTTGGAGGGACTGTAGGCATTCTAGATATATTTCATAAGTCAAAAAATGGACAAATGTCCGAGATTTGTTACTTTTTTCCTTCATATTTCATAGAAAATGTTTGTTTAAAACATGATTTTTCATTGAGTTTACCAGTTTTTCATTTACTAGATTTTGACCTTAAGAATGCTTTTTGCCAAGTTTAATTACGATCGGACCTGTTAGTTTTAGAGAAAATGTTGAAAATGTGAAAAGATAACAAACAAACAGACACACAGAAAGACAGACGAACAACAGACAAAATGTGATCAGGAGAACTCACTTAAGCTTTTAGCTCAGGTAAACTTAAAATGGTTTCATAGTTGGAAATAATAAAATACCATTTGGTTGGATTAAGTGTACGCAGCATTGTTACATGGTTTTTCAATTTATCCTTTGGTACATGTGAACTTACTTGGTCCAATAAGCCATCCGGAAATAGAAGAACGGGTAGCTAAGAGAGTGCTGTTGGAGAAGGAATACCAGGGTAGTTTGTCGCCGTACGAAAAAGTCCCAACTAACAAAGAGGACGATGTGTCTTCATTTAAATATGTCCACATCCTAGGGATGGTATGCATTTCCTGTATGAAGATACTATCAAACGTTCCCATGGTCTCAACAGAGATCGTCAGAGCCCATATCCCTGTCTCTGGGATGGTGATAACGCCATTATCTGGGTTATATATATGTTCGTTGTTGGTCAACACGCTCTGGAATTTGTATCCACTGTCACGGGAAGCAGGAGCTGTCAAATGAGTAGAGGCTCTGGCATAAAAGGACGGGGTGTCTACAAAAACGCAGTTACATTTAAGTGTAAGCATAACCAAAAATAATAATTTGGTTAAGGTATATGTTTACTCAGAATGAAAAAAAAACACTGATGATAATGAAAAACCATCTATTGTGTGTTAAAGACCTATCATGGGAGTCCTATTTTTCACTTTCAAAAAAGTTGATCAATGACCTAATTTTTGAGATAATGGCCATTGAATATTTTTTGAAAATTAAAGAAATGTCCCTAAAAATTTTACACTATGATTGAAATTTTCTTAATTGTTAAAATAATACAAATTGCTAAACTCTTTTAAAAATGAAATACAGTTTATGATTGGCAGTGACACTAAACAGACACAAAGCATTCAGTTTTCATTCACAATTTTTATGAATATTCCAGTCCGAATTTCCTCTACCAGTTTTCACATTTCAACCTTTTTTTTAAATTCAATTTTACGAAAACCTGATGAAGATAAAACTAAAACATTTATAGCATTAAACTGGGTATATTGATCTTACTCTGCAATCATAAAAGTTATAAGAGGTCAATATTTTTTGTGGTGCGTGCAATTCGAATATCTAAACGAAAAAGTGAGATAAAACCAACAGAAAATATGCAAAATTGTGTAAACTAACAAATAAAATCCTTACTTTGAATATTACAGTACTACCAAAAATATTTCAATGAAAATCAAAATCTGAAAATTTTTAGTCCTAATTTCCTCTGTTTTGCTAAAAGTCCAACTTTATTTGAGCCTAATTCCATAATAAAGTAAAACCATCGAATGGTTTGTCAATACTTATTCATTTCATAAATACTTTTAGTTTTTAGAACAAATTTTACTCATGACATTGAACTTTATGACAATCCGAATTTGAAAACTCAAACCCTGAGTAAACAACGTCCTTAAAAAAGGTTTTACATCTATTCATACCGTGCTGTAGTTTCCAACCCGAGAATGTAGAAAATTCCTCTATAGCTGTTCCTTTGAGGATGACTCTGACCTTGTCACCGACCAGAAGGTCATAAACGACGAACCCAGTGCTTGACCCTTTCGAGACGCTATCAGACCCCCGAGGGTATGTAGCTGTAGACCCCACCGATACGTCATTGACGAGGAGATCTGCTGTTGTTTGGTGATGCTGGCTGCTGGCAATGGTCCAAGAAAAGACGTAAGTTCCGCTTAATTGACATGTAAAGATACCCGATGTTTTATCATAAGCCGCGCCTTCATTGGTTTTGACATTGTTGAATCTGATGTAATTATCTGTCACTGATGACGTCAGTATTGCATAGAAAGCTATGTTGTTAACTGAAATACAAAGACGTTTTTAATCATTTATTAGGATTTAATTTAAATATCCTTTATGGTTATTTAAGTCATCAAAGAAATTGATTTTTATTTGAAATTCTGAAAAATACTTTTAAGACTATGTACGTCTGGATAAATTCAGTTCTCTTCTAATTTATTAAATGAACCATAATGAAATTAATATGGGTTGGTTTGTTTCTTCATTGAGAAGTTAAGAGCCACTGACAGGAATTTTCATCAGATATGGTCAAAGAATGACATGTAGTAGTTGCGAGAAAATCTGTTAAAACAAACTTTTTTCTTTCAAATGCAGGAATTGTCAACTTCTTAACTCTAATTGTATGTATGTAATGTTTAGGTATATATATTGGACATGTTTAGGTATATATATTGGACTAATAAAGATGAGTGCTATAAGAAAAATTGGATAGACAAATGTGAAAACATGAAAAAGCTATATGAATCTTGGAAAAGGAAAAAACTCACAATTTTTGGTAAAACTGAAATTGTCAACACACTAGGTATAAGTAAATTTATATACGTAGCATCAATCTTACCATTACCAAATGAAGATGTAATTAAAAAATTGTATAGCCATATTTTTAACTTCATATGGAATAATAAAGATAGAATTAAACGAAAAACAATAATTGGAAAAATAGAAGAAGGAGGGACAGGCATTGTTGATGTACTTTTAAAATTCCAAGCATTCAAAGCAGCTTGGATTCCAAGATTTTTGAAAAATAAAGGTAGAAGTATTCTGGGTGAACACCTGGATCATCTATTAAAAGTAACAATATAGATTTTGAATATATGTTGAAATTAAACTGTGTTAAGTTGGCTAACTTTGAAATGTTTAAAAACCTACCTTTGTTTTATAAAGAAATTTTTATGTATTTTAATCAATGTAAAAAAATTACAGAAATATCAAGTATGAATATAAACGATGTTTTACAAGAGCCTATATGGAATAATAGACATTTTGTATTTGATGGAAAACCTATGTTCTTTAAGAATTGGATTAAAAGTAACATTCTGTATGTTAAAGACCTATTCACTGACAATGGGTTTAAATCATTGTATGAAATTGGTGATGAAGTTTGCAGTAAAGCAAATCTACTTTGTGAATATAAGATAATAAGTTCTGCCTTTAAGAATATTAGAAATATTGACGGAGTTCAAGCAAAATTTATTAATATAAAAAACAAGAGAACGTTTTTGTTTTTTAAACAGTATTGTACAATTGAAAACAAGAAATGTAATTTTTTCTATGATATATTATTATATAGAAAATTTGAACCTCCAAAGTATAATCGTATTTACAAAGAAATGTATAATTTACTCCCTGAAAATTGGAGATCTATATATCTTCAAAAAATCAAATTCGCTTTAGATAGAAATATTGCTGAATTCAATTATAACTTGTTACATAACATGTTGTGCTGTAAGAAAATCATGTTTAAGTGGAAAAAAGACACATGTAACAAATGCACTTTATGCTCTGAAATTGAAGATATTCAACATCTTGTATTCACGTGCGAGAATGTACGAAGCATTTGGAACATATTATCTTTTGTAATCAATGTGAGAATTCAATGGAAAGATGTTATTTTTGGCTTTTATTTTGAATGTAACAAAAAGACACGCTTATTAAATAACCTCATTTCTTTTGTTGCTTTAAAAATCTACAAATACAAGATGTTTTGCAGACTAGAAAGTCTCGATGAAACAGAATATAATCTAAGAAATCATGTTAAAAAGTGTACTATTTTTTGGATAAATGTATTGAAATTTAGTAAATGTGACTTAAGAATTGATGTGATTGAAAATGTAACACAATTGTTATAAGATTGTGAGACACATGGTTTTTGTGTGTGTGTGTGTGTGTTTTTTTTAAAATTTATTTTGTATGATTTAGATAAATATATATATAAACTACAAAGTAAAATAAAAAAAAAAAAAAAAAAAAAAAAAAAAAAAAAAAAAAAACTCTAATTGTATGTAATTACATTAAATAAAACTATGTTGTTACCAAGTACGAATCTATTTTCATAGGTGTGGGTTATCACTATTTCTTCACACAATATTGAGGATGCCCACTATTATACTGACTGCATACGTTGTCAGGACATGTTTGTCTATTTTTCTCCGTTTAACAGTGGTTGTATGTTTGCATGATCTAAGTTGTGTCAAAAGGATATTAATAGACAAACATACGCTCATTGTTGAAAGTATAAAAATATGTTTCTTTTTACTTTTGCGCTATCTTTGTTCTAACGAAGGGTGCAGCCATTTTGAATATTATCATTGACCACGTGAATTCCCCATCCAGGTAACTTTTTGAATACTAAATTTTATGGGAAAGAGTGACCACATGATTTTCTGACAGTGTCACATGACTCTGTCTATTAGTTTACTGCAAGTTAAAGCCTCAAATCGGAAGCTGCGTGTAGATTACATAAAATGAATGTACGCAAAAGAAAAGAGTACAAAAAGTTCATTTCAGTAAATAGTCTTCTTACGCCCTTAAAGTATAAATCCAAACTCTATCTCAGAAAACAAACAAATACTTTGATTGGTAAAATAAATTCATTTCGGGGCGATTTTAGGAGTTACGTAACTGAGTGCACATAACCCTTTCAGTTGGTGGGACGAGTTCATTAACCATTAGAGGGGTTGAAGTGTGAATCGTAAACCTCGTCCAACACAGTAAAGTTGAAAAGCGCTTTAAAAGTTTGATGTGATGGTGTGATGCATGTGGGCAGAAATCACACTTAAAGTATTCAAACCTGTGTCAAAGTCATGCCTATAGGTCATCAGAGAGGTCGAAGTAATTTCAGGGGAGAAGGACACCCTCCACAGCGTTCGCGAGTATATTACGCGGAAGTCAACTGTGAGCTAGAAGAGATGTTTGATCAGTGCACAGTACAAGATGTGTGGACTGTAAGTACAGATACCAATTCAGAGGCAACCGATGATTTGGAAGTTACATTTGACGTTAGCAACAAGAAATTAACTTTGGACATTCGCATTTCAACATATATCCAACACAAGTGCAGAGAAACTTTCGTCAATTGATCCAATCAGCAATAGTAACGTTTTTATCAATGGTGTAGGTACCAAAGTTAAATCATATGGACAAATGAGCCTACCATGCAAAGACAAGGACGCAGAAAGACTACTAGTATGATAATCCTCGACCCTGGCTGTTACTTGGTAGAAAAGACAGCATTCTAACTGGCCTGATTGCAAGAATTAACAGCGTCAACGTTTGTACGGCTGCAGGAAAAATAAGTAAAGACTATGCAAAAGTCATTGGATAGGACATTCAATGCCTTCCTGGCGAATACGAAAAAAAAAAAAAAAAAAAAAACAATAGCCATTCATGAACCTAGAGCTATTCTAGTTGCTATTTATGATCAAGTTAAATATGAGATTAACAATTTAGTTCGTTGTGGCATCATATCTTCAGTACAGAACCAACTCAATGGGTCAACAGTTAAGAACGTGTACGGAAGGAAAAGGGCCGAGTGCGAACTTGCATTGACCAATCAGATCTCAACAAGGAGATCATGCATAAACATTGTCCAATGATCAGTATTGATGATATTGTGACAAGATTGAATGGAAGCGAGTATTTTTCAACTTTGGATGCCAACACAGTTTACAATCATATCAAGTTGTTTAGACCAGCTCTATATTAATAACATCTAACACACCCTTCAGAAAATACAGATATCTTCCTAATCCAACGAGATTAAAATGTTCTGGTGACGTTTTTAAGAGGGATACGGGGATTCATTTTCGCAGCATGGAGGGAGCAGAGATCGTGATAGATTACATATTAGTTCACGGAAAGACCTTGGAAGAGCACACAGACCGATTCACACAGGTTTTGGAAAAACCCCACACCCCACACGAATTTAAGTTAAACTCAGCCAAATGTGAACTTGAAAAACCGGAAGTTGACTGCGTTGGCAATCATCTCAAAGAAGAAGGCTTGAAACCATCAGCAGGCAGAATTAAAGCATTTCGGAAAATGAAGGACCCAGAAGACAGAAGGGAATTTGAGACAGTACTTGTTATGTTAGCCTATCTTTCTAAGTATATACCAAGACTAAATGAATTTACGGCTCCGTAACGGAAACTGAAAACAAGTGAAATCTGGACTTGGGATGTTTAAGCAAAGCAAGCATTCGCCAAAGTCAAGAAGCACTTACCTCTACCGATGTCTTAAAATATTTCGACGCAACTCAACCAGTGCCCGTTACCGTAAATGCACCAATGAAAGGCTTAGTGGCAGCGATTTTGCAGGAAATGTCAGTGTGGCCTATGCATCTAGAGCTCTTACCAAAGCAGAACAGAGATATAGCACCAATGAGGATTCAAAAAGTGATGTTAAAATACAGCATAACGAATTCAACTTCATCTACATTGAAGGCAAAGAAAATGGATTGGCAGTCAGTCTGAGCCAAATACCGTTAGAGAACTGTGACAAAAGGATGATAGACGATGTGAGCACGAAATCTGAAACATTATTATATTAGACGCTAGTGGAATCTACAAAGAAAGATCAATGGCTACAAATTCTAAAACAAGTTATTTGCCAAGGATGGCCAGAGATGAAATGTGAAGTACCACTTGAAGTCATGCCATTCTGGGACTTTCGTGATGAGCTATCTTCTTAAATTGGACTCATCTATCGTGAAGAGCGTACAGTTATACCGTTAGAATTAGTTCTCATCAAGGGATCCTCAAGAGCAAACAAAAAATCTGTTTTTGTTATCACAACATGTCACATAATAGGCAGTATAAATGTTTATCTAGTTCTGAGCAAAGGTGTCTCAAAGTCAATTCAAAACACGTTATATAGTGTTTGTGCTTATATTATACAGGTTTTTACTGGGTTAGCAGGTCTAGGCAACTTCCGTTTTTTCAGGATAGCTCTATTTCAAGATGGCAGCCAATTTGTTTTAACAAATATGGAAATTCGCACTGCATTCTTGATGAAATTATTCCCCATTTTAGAAGATAGCATTGGCATATTTCAAAGGCTTCCTGCATATCTTTAATGAAAAGTTGTACCATACCATATGGAATTTTAATGTTAATGAAATAAACTAATGATTGTAGGCAGCGCTTTAAAATTATATGTATAGTATTTTTACAATATTTTCACAATATGCTTTAAATGTGTTTACCATAGGTGCCCAGTTTTGCATGTGACAGAGACTTTTTATAACTATTTCATTTAAATAAAATCACAAAATGGATATATTCTTCCTCTTTTAAACATATTTGAATAAATCCACGTTTTGACATGCATGATAGATATCTTGATCAGCATGGTACATGTACACAGTACTAGCAAATGTTTGCATATCTTTGGAACCTTGTAACTCTTGATTCCTAATTGATACATAATTTAAATATTAATATAAATCAAAGTGCTGAAAGAGCTGAAAGACGCGGTCTAAAAAGTTTGAATTTGTAATTGTCAACGTTTTCCTCGAATATGTTCCAAAAATTTTGATTTTGAATTAGTTGTTTCAATCTAGTATGTTAAAATTCGGTTTTTTGCAATTGCTTGATACTTTGTCTAAATTTTACTAAATTCTGGCCGGGACTGTTCTTCATAATTGTAGAAAATTGACACAACGATATTTTATGTAAAATAATACCCCAAGAAAATTTTTCAAAAACTACAACTAACTGGGAAATTCAAAACACTAAGCCGAACAACATGAACATTAACATTTAACTTGGTTCTTCAATCGATAAGATTGTATATATTATTTGATCTATTGGTCACCCAAAATGTATAATCTATATAGATTTTGCTTACAATGCATTGTTAAAAATTTAAATTCAGTTTAATTAACTAAAGAGTCAATGAACGAGAAGGCAAATTCAGACTTGTTTTTAATTTCCATGTACAAAATTCCTTTAGAGACGAACAGCAGTCATACCGCAAAGAGACTCGAAGCCAATGAAACACCTATTTGATATGTAGGACATCTGTGTATAACCTGTCCAGATTTTAACCTCGGCTCGCGCACGAAGTGCGGTATTTTTCAGGTGATAATTGTTAAAATAAAATTCACAACTTTTCAAAAATGGGAAATGCGTTTGGGAATTTTACTTTCAGTTCAACCTTCAACCTCTTCTATTGATTAATGAGCTCGTCCACCAACTGAATAGTCGACAGCGTTGTGAATTTAGTTACGTAACTCATTCAACAAATCACTACAACTACTGAACCCGAGCAAGAATATTTTGATCAATAGAGCTATATTTGTTTATTTTCCTTATAGAATTTGGTTTATATAAAGAGGACTTAAAACGACTAATGCGTGTTTTTATAATATATATTTACTAAAATGCATGAAAAGTTTCTGCACTATTTTCTTACGCGTAGACTCATTTCATGTGTTCTACGCGTGCCTTCCGGTTTGAGACTTCGGCTGACAGTAAACTAATAGACGGTGTCACGTGACCCCGTCTAAAAACGCACCCCTTAGCAAAACACATTATCAAATTAAATCATCAAAATAATATCATTTATGAATTTAAAATGCTTAATATTTTAAAAACAATCAAAAAGTCTACGCTTAAAAATAACTTTTCTTTAACAACATCTCTACAATTATTTTAACTTGAATATTTACCAAATATCATCAATAATGATAATTAATGACGGCTTACATGTAATAAGTTGATTTTTTTATTGTCTGATGATAACATTTTATGGCCTTTTTAACTATCTTTGTATAAACAGAGTCTTGCATATGTAAATATCAACCAGAAGGGGGGGGGCGCAAGCATCTATCCTCCAATTTTTGGAGGATAAAATTTATCCTTCAAAAACGGAGGTTGCCTATACATGGTTAGAGGACAACCTAAGATTTGTTGGGAATGACACAAATGTTGTCATCAATTCACAGTCAAACAAATCATATCTTGCTCGATTCCCAGTCAATCACTGTTTTTTTCTAGATTCTTCACTTCATACTAGTATGTGAACTTGAAAAATTTAGAGAAACAACCCAGCTACTCATCTGGCACCGCTCTTCTGCTATTTTTCGATGAGTCTAGATCATTCGTATATTAATTAGCTGTATTGTCTCACAGCTGTCTTTGGACCGGCAGACGGGTTAACATCAAATTTGTTAGACCCGTTGAATTAGCAATTACTGTTTTGTTGGACTTTTAGTAGTAGAAACTATACATAATGTTATTAACACGGGTTTAACAATAAGTCTGTGTTAGATTAATGTAATATTAATAGTACTAATTATCTGTTTTCAGCATAAAATATTTATTATTGAAATCAATGGCTTTTAAATTCACTTTATTCCAATTGATTTGAGCATACAACTACACTCATCTCTCGCGAAGGAGTTACATCGTGTGTGGAGAATACTAAGCGGCTATATAATACTTTATGTGTTGTTCTTTTTCCTTATGACACATAAATTCATCAACTTCCTTTTTAAATTGCTTTATATCTAATAATGTTCATTTTGCCAGGTATATGCATATGTTACCATGTTGGTACTACCAGGTATATGCATTGTGTTTTGTGTGTACATGAACAACTGTCGCATTTAACATAAAGTTTTCAAAAAAAAGATTCTGGTATCATTTTCATCATTAGCTTATATAAATAATCAGACTTTTTTGTGCAAGAAATGTATCAATGTACTTGTGTAATAATATAAGCAAACAAATAAGTCACGCCAGTTGAAATAGTGAAAACTGTTTAAAAACCGTTTGACTCGGGACCCGGATACTTGCATGAAAATAAAAAAAAAATTCTTTATGACACATACATGCAATTACAATCTATATATCTAACAATGTTGATTTTGCCAGGTACGCCAGAGAAAATGCTGAACACCTTTTAAAGTCGTTTGACTCGGGATACCAGATACTTGCTTGAAAATTCTCGGTATATACAAGCCAAATGGCAAGTTAAGGAGGCTGCATGGTCAACAAAGTAAATATCAAATCTACCTGAAACTTTAATATAAGATTGGTTTATCTATTAATTATTATTTAGAAATGAACATTTTCACTTAATTTACTTTTTTCTATTGGTGTATTTCTTTTTTTTATATAGAGCTCTTCTTCTAAAGGAGATAAATACAGCTTGAAATCACCACACCCATCGAGCGCTCTTAAATACAACAGCGTATATTAATTGTTTCATTCTTATTATTTAATCAACCAACTTTTACCAAAACTTTATGATAATCGTTTAGTCCATTTAAATTAGTAATGTTTTGTATTTGTCACAAGTTAAAGTGTTACGTAAAGTAAGAGGGATTAGTCAACCATCAACTTTGACATCAGTTTTATAAACAAATGGATCTCATACATAGCAGCAGTAACATCATTGACTTAGTTTATCATTACATGTACATCAAATGAAACTTTACCATCATAGCAATACTACAATACTCAGCAAACTACTGACAGAGCTTAAATATTCATCTCAAAATACAATTATCAAAAAATTCATATCAAAATACGAATATTCGATATTTAAGGATACTTTTGCACACGCTTGAAAAAAAACAGGCTTACTGCATTTTCTGCAGAAAAAAAATGAGTTCTTTTTCATAGCTCACATTGGATTTAAAGATGTAAAGTAAAATAACTTAAATTATTATATTTTCATGAACATTTCTGACCAATACACTCACTCAGTCCTAGTTCCTTGTTCTGTAAGTGTGTGACTAGGTGTGTCAGTTCATTGATGTCCTTTCTGATATCTCTGAGAATCTGGTGATTATTGTCACATTTGGACCACTCGTCCTGAGGATTGTAGATGGGCTGTGCTCCAGAGAAAATCACAAGAAAAGCAATAAATATGATTATTGGTCGAACGTATGCCATACATCTTTGTTCCATTGCTTACAAAAGGTGGACTACTTAGAGTGAAATCTAAACTATTTATGGAGGATCACCCACTGTTTATGTCAGTTTGTGACAATCACTGTTCATATCGAACACACCCGATTTTATTTTTCCCATAATTCTTTGCAACGTGCTTGGCCGACCCTAACAATAGGCGCTAAGTTATACCCGGCCGAGCTGTCCAGCGATTAAGACGTGCTTAGTGTGTGAAGGGGGTATCGTGTTAGAAGCCTGTGTGGCATGTTTTAGTTTCACAAGTTCAGCATTTGACGCGGACACGGATAGCTGACCGTGGTAAGTATTTATTTAGTTTGGTGTAGTTTATTTGTAAATTTTTGCCTTTTTATTAGTATTACGCAGTCGTCCTATAAAGTCACCTTGACCATTGTTCACTGTAGAGTTACCTGTGTGTTCACTGATGTGTGACTTTAGCGAGAGTGTTTAAATGGAATTCGTCTTTTTCTATAGTACAGTTTTTGCTATTGCTGTATAAAGAAACGGTGATTTAAAGGGCTATTTTCTATGCGTTATTTTATTTTACAATTTATGGTCACTTTTTCCACTTAACTACTTGGGCGGAAGTGCGTCACCGGAAGTCTCAGACGCCATATTGTTTACTGTAAACAAATAACTTAGTTACCATATACTTACAATATTTTGAGATGTTGCCTTTAATATAATACTATTTATACATTATCATAGTTTGATACTATCAGTGAGATACTTATATGATGTATTATACAATATTGTTTTTATTATGGTGTTATGGTGTCACTTGTACACTTATTGTAGTGTCATATTGTTGATGTTGATGACGACGATGATGTTATGATGTCGATGACTACGATGATGATGATGGTCATGTCGATGATGATGGTGTAGATGATGTTATGGTGAAGTCGATGACGATGCGATGTTCATGTTGATGACGACGATGATGTTATGGTGATGATGACGACGACGATGATGATGGTCATGTCGATGAAGATGATGTAGATGATGTCGTTCATGGTGACGTCGGTGATGATTATGAAGTAGATGATTATGGTGATGACGATGATGTCTATTATGATTATGGTGTTGTAGGCGATGGTGTTGATGATAGTGTCGATGATTATGATGACGATGGTGATGATGATGATTGTGGTGACGAAACTACTCTAGTTGTGGTTGTCCGTAGTTGGTCCAGGACTACAGCCCCGGAGATTCGGACACTCTTCTAATTTATTTTTGGTCATTTGTATAAACATCATATTTTTTCTTGTTGAGTGAAAGTTGTGTGAGTGTTTGTGTGGTTTAGTGTTTATATTTCTATCTTTTCTTTCTTTCTC
Organism: Magallana angulata; assembly: GCF_025612915.1. Taxonomy (NCBI): domain Eukaryota; kingdom Metazoa; phylum Mollusca; class Bivalvia; order Ostreida; family Ostreidae; genus Magallana; species Magallana angulata. The sequence continues at coordinate 20,980 of NW_026441656.1, forward strand.
TTATTTTTTTTGTTATTAAATTTTGTTAAATTTAAGATATCTTGTTGTTTGGAGTAGCCTCCGCTCATCCCGTTACAATTGGTGGCAGCGGTGGGATGAGTTGACTCCTCCAGATACTACAAGATATCTTTATAAGTGAACAGTTGCCAAGGTTTATTTTATTTTTCATTTTTTGATCTTTTTTGTAGTACATGTAAGAGCAAGTGTAGGTCGTTGTTTCCTTTTCCCTTGGTGAGTACGTTACGTTAGGCAGATTGTTTTGTTAAAAGTTGAGAAGTTAGTCCCTTTATGAGATAATTTTGAGGTAAGTTGGTCTGTCAGTCAATGCACCATGTCTACTGTCAAGGAGATGCTGGAGCTACTTGAAGTGGGGACCAAGATGGGGATGAAGGATGAAGACCTTCAACAATTCGTGAAGGACGAACAGGCCAGAATGCGGGACGAACGTGAGAAACATAGAGTCGAGAGACAGGAGGAGAGAGACCGCGACTTCAAACTACAGATGGAGAAAGAGCGCGCCGCAAGAGAACATGATGAGCGAGAGCACGCCCGATTGAGAGAACATGATGAGCGAGAGCACGCCCGATTGATAGAAGAAAAGAGACATCAGCAAAAACTAGAAGAACTGGAACTTGATCACAAACTGCAACTCGAGAGATCTCACATGAAGCCGAGTGTTGTGACTAAAGAGGAGAAAGAAACTTCTCAAGTGATAAAAGGACCAAAACTTCCTCCGTTTGAGGATTCGAAAGACAACATTGACGCGTACATTCAAAGATTTGAGATATACGCAACAACGCAGAAATGGAATAAAGACACGTGGGGGACTCATCTTAGCGCATTACTCAAAGGAAAGGCACTGGATGTGTTCGCAAGACTCTCACCCGAAACAGCACTTGATTTCAACGAGTTGAAGAACGCCCTGTTGAAACGATTTGACATGACGGAGGACGGTTTCCGCAAGAAGTTCCGATTTTCAAAGCCAGACGGAAGTGAAACTTTTATGCAATTTTCTACCAGACTGGACAGTTACCTTGAGCGGTGGATTCAGCTGTCTAAGACTAACAAGACATTCGATGATCTGAAGGACTTGTTCTTACGTGAACAGTTTTTATTGTGTTGCTCGAAAGAACTTGCCTTATTCCTAAAGGAGAGGATTCCTACTTCGATCCAAGACATGGCGCGATACGCGGACCAGTTTGCTGAGGCCAGAACAGTGACATCTTCTTCACTTACGCAAAAACCGCTCTTTGACAGACGACAGCAGTCCGATAGACAACCGCCGTACAAAGATTCCGTGCAACAAAACCAATCTGGAAATGCAGTGAAGTGTTATGAGTGCGGACGACAAGGACATAAAGCCTTTAACTGCAACTTCCGCAAAAGTCCGAATAACAGGCCGTTTAATTCGAGCGAGAAACAAGAAACAACACCGAAACATACTTACCCTAGTGATTTTCAACGTGGGTCGTACAATAATGGGAACCATGGATATCCAGGACGCGGTAGAGGTCGCCAAGGAGCCGCGAGTGTCGTCGAGAAACATGGAAACTTACCGTGTGTTGGTGATTCGGTTGCTTTCTGTGAAACGGAAATGCCAGTTGTGAAAGGATGTGTTGGCAATAAACTAGTGACTGTGCTAAGAGACACAGGTTGTAGTGGTGCCGTTATTCGTAGAGAACTGGTAAACGATGATCAACTAACAGGGACATCTCAACGATGCAAGTTAGCAGACGGTCGTATTATTGATTCAGATGTGGCTAGAATTGATGTCGATACTCCTTACTTTACCGGAAGTGTTGATGCTTGGTGCTTTGATTCGCCTTCGTACGATCTTATTCTTGGTAATATTCGTGGAGTAAGGAAACCACATGAACCAAATCCAGCCTGGATTCATTCCGTTGAAAACATAGCAGCTGTTGAAACGCGTGCGCAACTGAAAAAGAAACAGTCTCCATACAAACCATTGAAAGTACCGGAAGCAATACGGGATGTATCGCCGGAGGATATCTTACAAGAACAACGAAACGACGAGACACTGAAAAAGTTATGGAGCTTAGCTGAGAGTGGACAGCTTAAACATTTCAGTGACGGCGGATTTTCAAAAATGTGTGAACGGAAGCAAATGTTGTTCAGAGAATTTTGCAGTCCCAAAGTGTCCAGTGGAAAACTTTTCCGACAGTTAATCGTTCCTCGGAAATACAGAACTATCGTTATGAGGATAGCACAAGAAACGCTGATGGGTGGTCATCTGGGATCAAAGAAAACAACCGACAGAGTAGTGTCCGAATTTTACTGGCCAGGAATTCAGTCAGACATTAGACGGTTTTGCAGATCGTGTGACGTGTGTCAGCGGACTATTCCGAAAGGAAAAGTACCGGCAGTACCGTTAGGACAGATGGACTACAATATCGATATGGGAGGCAAGCTGAAAACTTTCCACGCAAATCTTCTTAAGAAGTATGTTGAACGAGATACATTGAACTGTGGTGTTTTGTCAACATGTGCAATTTCACTCATAGACTTTAGTGACCTAGATGATGATGAACAACAGGACTCTATTCTTATGCCACCTGTTACTCAAACCGAAACAGCAAAGGACATAAAGTTTGCAGACAGACTAACACCAGATCAGTTGGAAACTGCTAAATCACTGTGTGATTCGTTCTCAGATGTATTTACGGATATACCTGGAATTACAAACTTAGTGGAGCATAAGATTGTTGTGACATCGTCTGAACCTGTGCGTGTGAAACCATATCCAATTCCGTTCAGTACAGAGAAAACAATTACAGAAGAAGTTCAGAAAATGCTACAGTTGAATGTGATTGAGCCATCATCTTCCCCTTATTCAGCTCCAGTTGTCATAGCTCGGAAGAAAGATGGAACGAATCGATTTTGCATTGATTATAGACGACTGAACTGTGCTACGGTATTTGATGCAGAACCAATGCCCAGTCCAGAAAGCATATTTTCCAAAATGACCGGAAAGAAGTTTGTGTCAAAGATAGACTTAAGCAAAGGATACTGGCAAGTACCGATGGCTGACGAGAGTAAGCCGCTTACAGCCTTTTCCACACCATCCGGATTGTACCAATTCAGGACAATGCCGTTTGGTCTTGTAAACGCGCCGGCAACATTTAGTCGTATGATGAGAAAAATACTTCAAGGTATGAACGGCGTAGAAAACTTTATCGATGATGTCATTGTTTTTACAGATACCTTTGAAGAACATCTACACATACTGAAGACTGTGTTCGAACGACTCAGAGATGCGGGACTTGCGGCCAGACCGACAAAATGTTTCATCGGATTTGACAAGATTGACTGTTTGGGACATATGGTGGGCAACAAGTGTCTAGAACCAGAACAGGACAAGATTGATGCAGTCAGAAATGCGCCAATACCACAAACCAAGAAACAGGTTCGTGCCTTCCTAGGCTTAGCAGGATTCTACAGAAAGTTTATTCCGAATTTCTCTGCGATAGCCATTCCACTTTCCGATCTTACGAAGAAGGGCCAACCAAATAAAGTTATTTGGACTGAAAGTCAGCAACGAGCTTTTGATACATTGAAACACATGTTATCAGAAAGGCCAATATTGAAGTTGCCAGAATTTAATGAAACCTTCATTTTACGCACGGACGCTGCAGATGATGGGATAGGTGCTGTGCTGTTACAGATGGAGGATGACGAGAAACTACCCGTAGCGTACGCCAGTAGGAAACTTCAACCAAGAGAAAAGGCATACGCTGTTATCGAGAAGGAGTGTTTGGCGGTAGTGTGGGGAATACAGAAGTTCCACCAGTACCTTTATGGACGCGAGTTTCTACTTGAAACTGATCACCAACCCCTGACCTACCTTAACAAAGCAAAGACAGAGAACTCCAGACTGATGCGTTGGGCTTTGCAGCTTCAGCCATACCGTTTTAGGATCATTGCGATCAAAGGAAGCGACAATGTGGGTGCGGATTACCTGAGTCGTCAGTGAGATGTATAGTAAACAGTACAGGTATGTATATAGGTTTTATTGTAAATACGTGAGAATTTTCAAAATTCAGTGATTGTTTATTTGAAATTGCAGGACAAGTTTTTAAGGGGGGAGGTGTGTGACAATCACTGTTCATATCGAACACACCCGATTTTATTTTTCCCATAATTCTTTGCAACGTGCTTGGCCGACCCTAACAATAGGCGCTAAGTTATACCCGGCCGAGCTGTCCAGCGATTAAGACGTGCTTAGTGTGTGAAGGGGGTATCGTGTTAGAAGCCTGTGTGGCATGTTTTAGTTTCACAAGTTCAGCATTTGACGCGGACACGGATAGCTGACCGTGGTAAGTATTTATTTAGTTTGGTGTAGTTTATTTGTAAATTTTTGCCTTTTTATTAGTATTACGCAGTCGTCCTATAAAGTCACCTTGACCATTGTTCACTGTAGAGTTACCTGTGTGTTCACTGATGTGTGACTTTAGCGAGAGTGTTTAAATGGAATTCGTCTTTTTCTATAGTACAGTTTTTGCTATTGCTGTATAAAGAAACGGTGATTTAAAGGGCTATTTTCTATGCGTTATTTTATTTTACAATTTATGGTCACTTTTTCCACTTAACTACTTGGGCGGAAGTGCGTCACCGGAAGTCTCAGACGCCATATTGTTTACTGTAAACAAATAACTTAGTTACCATATACTTACAATATTTTGAGATGTTGCCTTTAATATAATACTATTTATACATTATCATAGTTTGATACTATCAGTGAGATACTTATATGATGTATTATACAATATTGTTTTTATTATGGTGTTATGGTGTCACTTGTACACTTATTGTAGTGTCATATTGTTGATGTTGATGACGACGATGATGTTATGATGTCGATGACTACGATGATGATGATGGTCATGTCGATGATGATGGTGTAGATGATGTTATGGTGAAGTCGATGACGATGCGATGTTCATGTTGATGACGACGATGATGTTATGGTGATGATGACGACGACGATGATGATGGTCATGTCGATGAAGATGATGTAGATGATGTCGTTCATGGTGACGTCGGTGATGATTATGAAGTAGATGATTATGGTGATGACGATGATGTCTATTATGATTATGGTGTTGTAGGCGATGGTGTTGATGATAGTGTCGATGATTATGATGACGATGGTGATGATGATGATTGTGGTGACGAAACTACTCTAGTTGTGGTTGTCCGTAGTTGGTCCAGGACTACAGCCCCGGAGATTCGGACACTCTTCTAATTTATTTTTGGTCATTTGTATAAACATCATATTTTTTCTTGTTGAGTGAAAGTTGTGTGAGTGTTTGTGTGGTTTAGTGTTTATATTTCTATCTTTTCTTTCTTTCTCTTATTTTTTTTGTTATTAAATTTTGTTAAATTTAAGATGTCTTGTTGTTGTTTGGAGTAGCCTCCGCTCATCCCGTTACACAGTTTATAGTGTAGAATGATTTAACTTCCTTTTTTGCTTATCTAATTTTATTCCTTATTAGTCATACGACTAATCGGAATCTTTGTATGATGTACACTTGATATATTTATTAATTATACATGTATGTTAACAGATAAGTTTACTATATGAAATGAAAAATAAATAAATAAATATCCTGGAGAGTCAACAAATTAACCATTAGACCTGCTTTTCACTTCTAAACGATGATCTTTTGCCATTGACTATAATTAGTAAAGAAAATACTTTATCTTTAGAATTTGAACATTTTCCTATATACAGTGCTCTTTGTTTAAAGAAGGTAAATATAATCTGAAAATGGCCACGACTATCCAGCACTCTTAAAAAATACTTGTGTCTCTTCTGTCAAAACATTGCGAAAAAGAAAATATATGTGTAATTTTTGTCAACTTTTTTTATATTTTGTTTTCTAATCTTTAACGTTTTCAATGAGTTATCTCTCTTAATCAAATAGTTGTCATTCCTTTCATTATCTAGAGTTATCTTTATTTTTAATTTAGTGTTTTAATTTTCCACTTTCTGTTGATTCCTTGTGTGACCCACACAAAGACATTCACCCGCCAGTCATTTCAAGTCACACACTGTAAGTTAACGTGTATTTTGATGCATTTCTTGCGCGAATATTCATTCATATGTACCTGTTCTGTTTGATATATTTATATTTGCAATATTAAGAAAACAATTTATTCCCTCTAAAAAGTATGGAATACCTTTACTGTCATAATAATTATGTTGAAAGAAACGTACGTTTGTAACAATTTTCTTTGGAAACCCATTTGTATAAAAACTTCATATTTTGGGTCTTATATTAAATTTGAATCTGTTTATCATTAGCTTATTTAATATTCAAATTACATAGTGTCACGTTTTTGTTGCCTTTATGTACATTGTTAATGATTTGTAGAATTTATGAGTAATTCATATTTTGTATCTTGTTTCAGTTTTTTACCACTATGATTCAATAAACTTTGTTTAAACTATCTGCAAGATAAAGTTTACCCTTACTTACACTATGCAATTAGAAATAAAAAGCATAATAACAAAAAAAAAATGTAAACATAAATTGTATTAATATAAAAAAGTTGCATATCTATGTACAATTAATAAAGGGAAATATTTAATATGTTTTAGTGCAAACAATGTATACAAGAGCTTAAAAAATTAGTGGCACCGAATGCACATAACAATTATCTAATAACATATGAAAAAATAAGGTCAGGCTATCTTCGTGTTTTTCAACATTTTAAAATTATTTGATAATATTAAAATCGATGGATTCACCGGTACAAAATGTTTTAACCCAAGCTCAAATATCGCCGACATTTGAAGAACGTTACTATATGTCGTGTTTATCCTGCAATTTTGCATCACAATTTACGCCACAAAATAGCTATTTTTCAAAGATTTCACAAACGAGGCAAAAATATGACATAACAATGCATTTAAACGACATATTATCACACGAGGCTATATTTGGGCATTGAATGAATATAGCTTTGGTTTATTGGGTTACTTATATTTGGCCAATACAAGGGGTAGCTGCAGGGTAACACCCCCTTCCTCATATCCCCTTTGTTATGATCTACATCTCAAGAGTTTATAACATATCAATATCAATAAATCAATTTCAGTGTTTAAATGCAAAAATCCCAATGTGCATTTTGAATATTTTTGAATAAATTGCTATTAAGACATGTGACACTTTTTAAACAAGCCGAAGAAAATGTGGACAGTTATCAATTAAAACTTTCAAGTCTGGTCTTTCAGTACTCCTAGTGCTCCGAATCCCCCCCCCCCTTTATTCCAATTCCTTTAATATTGCAATATCCTGTTTTATATTTTAATATGAACTTATTTCTCTATTATGTACTAATAACTTAGATATACTTATTATAAGTTGTAACTTTGATCCTTGGGGAGATGACTTATGGCACTGTCTGATGGGGCCGGGTCTTTTTCTGTATCCATTTGCATTATAAAATATTTGTTAGATTAAAAATTAAATGTGTACCCCTTGCGAAAACTTTTGGAAATGAAATTTGCAAGACGTCCGTTATTTTTCTGAAGAAAAAAAAATTATAAATTTTGTAGAAATTAGAACTGAACTAATAAAATAGAGTACAAACATTGGTCTAAACCATACCAACTAATATTTTTTGCGCAAAATTTTGTAATTATGTACGCTTTGCCGGATTTACATTTCAGAATAAAATGCATAAAAATGCGATGCAATATCAATTTTTTACCGCTATAATCTCAAAATCAAGTAGTCCTTATGGAAATTGTTCTGTAAAAACATATTTTGTTTCAGTTTTCTGCTTAGATCTGTCAATAATGTTGGAAATCTTTTAAACATTAATAAATTAATGATTCATTAAATACCAAACAGTGTATGACTTTAAAATCTAAATGGTTTTAGTAAACGAATAAAAAGGAACATTGAAGGGTAGGATAGGTACCCACTTGTCAATCAAAACAAAGACATAAAATCATAGGCCTGATCGTTATTTTTAATCGTGATGGGTAAACTAGGTATCGGGGAACAGTGTGATATTAGGCAATTTACAACAATTTTAATTCCTTACGTCCTATTTTAAGGATTTTGATGCCATGCTTATTATGTAATTGTTAATAATACGAGGGTGTATAGATCAGTAAGCTACCGATATAATACTTAATATAAAACAACAAATCCCTACTCATAATTTTGAAAGAATTTAATTTGCTATATTCACATTCACTTTTGCGATCTTCAACTTTCCAGCTATCTTTATGGGGATGTAAGTCTCAAATTGATGGTAAAGCTAAGCATACAATTTAAAAGGGGCTAAGACACGATTTGAGCTCCTAATTATCAAATTTTAGTTTGCTCATGTTTTATGTCTAGAATGATAACTATGGGTATCATTTTTGTTTCCTCAAAATTGAAAGTCAAATATCAAGTTACAAGTAAGATACAGAATTTAAAATTATTTGTTTTGTAAAAATAAAAAAAAAGCTCGTCTTCTTATTGTTTACACATATGCTGTATTGGTATACGTTTCAAATAAATGGTGCTTTTTCGTTGATAGTATTATTTGTTAATACATTGAATCAGTTTCTCTTGTTTGCTAGTAGTCAATTTGTCAAAACATTGTAACTTTACATTATTTGTAAACAAATATAAGAATCGAGCTTTGTCGACATAAACATGCATTCTTAGCTCATTTGTTACTAACATTCAATTTTGGTTGATTATTCAAAATGCACAAGTAACATATTTTATGCATAAAGAATATAAAAATAGAAATTTCATCACAAATCGTGTCAAAGTTTCTTAAAATACATATACATTATGGATGGTTTCATTTGAAATACTTTAGTTTGTAATGTGTATTGTATATTAACATTAAAAATTTATATGACAAAAGATGCACCTTATACAAGTACTGTTTTTTTTATTACATTGCTGACTACCATTGTTTATTCTCTATTTACGATCTCTATTTATTGTTCTATTTTATAAACCAAACATTATCTCAATAGTGTTTCATATATTTTATGAAAGAGCAAATACATTTTAATGAACTGAACGTGTGATTTACTGGCGGCTTCATATTGCCGGCTTGTATTTATGGATTTCTGGTTGTCAGAAAAATAAATGCAAAACATTGCTCATAAACTCCCAAAAGGCGAACTTATCAATCATAAACATCATGACAATAGTTAATGAATGAATAATGATCTTGCACAAAACTATCAGAAATATGAACAATGAATAAACTTTATGTATTATGTATAATTTTTATTCACCAAAAGGGAAAAGTTTTGTCAATGAATTGGAAATATGTTGGCAACTCGTGATGTATGAACGCTTTTTATTCCACCTGTATTCTATATGATATCTATTATCAGTTTGTGATATAATTTTTTTTTCAAAATGACATAAATAGGTAGCATGTGAACATAACTCAGTTGCATGTCGACATAAATAAGTAGCATTTAGCATCTTGGATGTCACATGTGGTTGTTATTTGAGATTTAATATAATTCTTATTTGGTAAAAAAAAAGTTATGTTGCATGTTGACATAACTATCTTGCATGTCAACATATTTATCTTGCATGTCGACATATTTGATAGAAAAATAACTTGCACACAAGGAGCAGAGATATGTCACCATACCAAACAGTTACAAATGATAAGTCAACCCTTTTGTAATGCAAAAAGAAAAAAGACAAAAGCAGAGGAGAAAGAAATAGCACTTAATAAAATAAAAAATGTGTGCTGGTTATAAAGAAACAAATTACAAATATTTTATATCAAATAGACTTATAACTTTGAAATAACAATGTTTTAAAAACATCTTTTACATGACATTTATATCACAAACTGATAACTGATATCATATAGAATATAAGTGGAATAAAAAGCGTTCATACATCACAATTTGTATGTATTCGTCATACATTTTATAGAAAAATAATTTGCTCACAATGGGCAGAGATATGCCACCATACGTTTGGACTTTATAGCCTTGATAACACAGATGTAACTTTAAAATCTTGCTCTGCTCTTCAAGTAAAAGGTATTAGAAGAACAAATTCTCAAAAGAAATCGTTAACTTGCATGTCAACTTATTTATCTTACATGTTAACAAATTTATTCTGTATGTTGAAAAAACTTCTTTTGCAAACTGACATGTATGAGGCAAAATTATGCTACAATAGTAACGAGATTCGTACTTCATCACGGATATCTAAAATCCAATCATTATTGATTAGGAGTGTCGAAAGGTATATAAATGGATTAACCACATACTGTAGTAAATTAGTAGCAAGATCATTGTTGATAAGTACCATTCTTTGAATTTTATTACAGAAACGGGACTTTCTTTTTATTACCATTATGTTAGGTGTCTTTTTTATTATTCGTGATATCATTTCGCTTAACGTGAATTTGTATTTTGAGAGAAATGAAGCTTTTAAAGATCTGATTCCTATCCATGGTGATGTCAACTACATAGACACAAAGAATGACCTGAGTATGTTCGAGTGTGCTGGAAGCTGTGAATTTTGCGCCGGATTTCTGTATAACAGTGGGTCAAGAACTTGTCATCTTCTGAAAACTCTTCTCAACGAGACAATTTTCAACAGAAGTCGTGTGGATATTGGATGGGAGCTTTATGAAAGTTTGAAAGGTATGTTGAGAACTTGTTAAACAAAACTGAATAATTGATACATTTTTAATGAAAATGTAAGCAAAACATTGTTTGTAAATAGAAATATAAATACAGTGGAATCATTTTGATTCGTGGGCGTCAATGTTCGAGTGCAAACACAATTTTCCTGGTTCGTGGGGACGTAATTTCGTTGGTAGTGCCGTTGAGATAATTTTAATAGATATTAAACAAATGATTGTGTAAAGGTTCGTGGGGATGTAAATTCATGGGCAAGAGTTACCCACGAAAGCCATGAAAATTGGTCCCCAACGATCATTGATGATTCCAAAGTAAATTAAGGTTTTTGCAGATGTTTGTTTATCGAAATTAAACATGTATATTAAATGTACATAAACCAAATACTGCATGGTCCATTTTGAAGATAAAAATAAATATTTATTCATGTTGAATAAATAAATGTAGCAGAGGAGAAAACAGTCAATAAAATTGAATTAGCTCTTGCGAAATAAATGGAGTTAAAAGAAAACAAGATAATTAAGATTTTTTTACAACTTCGTTTCACTTTTATATAATAAAGTTTATCCTCGTTATTAACTTAACCTGAAATATTTTAATGCAAATTATTATTATTTTTTTGGAATTTTATTCCCCAAATTCCTAGTCTATGACATAGGTTCAATCCCTAACATTTTGAGATTTTTAAAAGTAGAAAGACAGTAACTAAGGAAAGGATCCAGATTTAACTCATTCTAAAAATACATTTATCATTAACATATACATGTAACAAAATGTTGATAATTCTAGGTTAAAAAAATTATTTATTTACATCTAGATCGATTTTTATAAATATTATATTTTCCATAAAACAATTCATGGAATATGTGTGTAAATTATATCAAAACTAATTTTGTATTATTACATAGAATTATAGCAGAGACATAAATAACAAAGATTGGCAACTGATCGAAATCTCGCAAAATCCTGCGGTCCCTATTGTAAAGTGTTCCCAGTTTAAATCAGTTTATCTTTTACATAAACAATTATATCGAAACATAAACAGCTTAAACATTTTACCAAAACATTCAAAATATCATATTTTCATGAGTTTGTGTCATATAAACAATATTAAGGTACTTCACTACACCGAGACATATACTTTTTAAGACACTACGTCACAAGATGCCGATTTAAATGTTTTGTTAAACTGTTTGTATCAATCGATTCAGATGTATATCGTAATAGCTCAGTGGTTAACGTATCAGGCTTGTGAACCGCAGGTCATGAGTTCGAATCAGCCTGGCGCTTTTGTTTATGTTTACTGAATGACATTTTTTAAAATATCATTTTTTATCTAAAATTACACATTATTTCCCCTATTTGACACATATACTTCTTATCCATCATGCTATCTATCATAATCGAGTAGTTTTCGGCTGATTTGAGAGAATATTTTAAGGTGTAGTGAGGCACCTTAATTAAAAGAAGAGTTTTAGGAGGCAGTTGGCTACCCGTCGTCCGATATGATTTACTTGGATATCATGATAAATCGTTCTAGAACAACAGGTAGCCAGATATAAATGTATGATCTACTTGGATATCATGATAAATCAATCTCAAACAACGAGTAGCCAGAAATAAAGATATGATCTACTTGGATATCATGATAAATCAATCTAGAACATCAGGTCACAAGACAAAAAGATATAATGTACTTGGATATCATGATTAATCAATCTAGAAAAACAGGTAGCCAGATATAAAGATATGATCTACTTGGATATCATGATAAATCAATCTAGAACAACAGGTCACCAGATATAAAGATATGATCTACTTGGTTATCACGATAAATCAATAATGAACAACATGTAGCCAGATATAAAGATATGATCTTCTTGGATATCATGATAAATCAATCTAGAACAACTGGTCACCAGATATAAAGATATAATGTACTTGGATATTATGATAAAACAATCTAGAACAACAGGTTGCCAGATATAAAGAAATGATCTACTTGGATATCATGATAAATCAATCTAGAACAACAGGTCGCCAGATATAAAGATATGATCTACTTGGATATCATGATAAATCAATCTAGAACAACAGGTCGCCAGGTATAAAGATATGATCTACTTGGATATCATGATAAATCAATCTAAAACAACGGTTAGCCAGATATAAAGATATGATCTGCTTAAGCATCAGTTTCTAAGGTAACGATGTCATTTGTTTCATGACGTAGAATAACGAGGTTGGATCCGTTATCTAAGTAATTTTTCATTCTATTCGAGATGAGTGATTCTACACGCATTCCATTAACCATTAACTCTCACATTCCAAAAAATCAAGTAGACACCGGTTTTATAAGTTCGGATTTCGGATCCTTAGTGAGATTATGTGCTGTCGAGGTACTTTGTGGTAAAGCTTTGAGAAAAGCATTTTCTTTATTGGACCCCACAGATATCGTAAGAGTCCAGATCGCTGTCTTTGGAATGGTGATCACGCCATTATTTGGGTTATACACGTCCCCGTTGTTGGTCAATACGTTCTGAGGTTTATACCTACCGTTGCGAAAATCAGGTTTGAACAGGTTTGGAGACGCTGAGGCATAAAAAGGCGGGGTGTCTACAACATTTAAGCAAAAAGTACAATCATATGTTATATTTCAAATTTTCTCAATAATTACAACTCTTTAAGTTGTATTGCCCAAGTAGCATTGGTCAAAGTGTTTACATGACAGTATTTTTAATTTGTATTCTTAACCTATCACTTGTCTTTTTACAATTAATCAACAAGTCTTTTTCTTTAATGTTCTTCCTTTTTATTGTTTTCTTTTAGCAATTAGTATGTTTCCATAAACTATCACGAGCTTGAAGTTTATTTTTAACTTGTTCTAAATCTCTACATCGTTGTTTACGTTTCTTTGTCACTTTACATGTTTTTGCTGACAACGTTAGGAAGACAAAAACGAAACAAAATTTTAAACCAAAATAGAGAACCATCTATCCAGAAAACATTAAAAACGCCGGGTCAGCTGTTCCATTGATCTTTACTCTGACTATGTTCCCGAAATGAAGGTCATATACAACAAACCCAGTGCTTGACTCTTTTGAATCTTAACTATCGGACAGATTTATCCCCTCAGAGTGTAAGATGGTACACCCCACCGTTACGTCTTTGACGAGGAGATCTTCTGTTGTTTGTTGATGCTGGCTACTGGCAGTGGTCCAAGAAAAGACGTACCTTCCGCTAGATTGACATGTAAAGATACTCGATGATTTATCATAAGCCGCGCCCTCATTGGATATGACGTTGTTGAATATGACGTCATTATCCGTCACTGATGTTGTGTTTCTGATTGACAACATCTATAAAGGTTTTTTTTTCTTTTTGTTGGAAATCAGGTATTCCAACAATTTGTTAGAATTCCCATGGGCACCAATTGCGCGTCCATTGTTAACAGAACTACTTCTTTATTTATATGAAGCAGAATTTATTCAATCACTCGAACATGAAAAAATTCACTCGCTGTGGCCTTAAGCCCAACATTGAGGTACATCAACGACGTATTATCAATTGTTTTTTCCATTCTTACGTCGACTCGATATATCCCAGTTAACTTGAAATAAAAGATACTATAGAGTCTGAATCATCTGTTTCATATTGAGATATTTTATTAGAAAAGACATTAATGGTAACCTAACATCAAACTTCATGAAAATATGATTCCATTTTTTCCATCGTCAGCTATTTTACTTATGTAGTTATATGCCTTCCTCGCCTGCGTATGAAGTTTTTGTCTCATTTGATTCAATAAGCAAGAGCATGTTCTACATATGACCAATTTCTAAAACGAGGCAAGCTTCTGACAAACTAGTCGAAAAAACAGACTATCGATGATTTTGACCATTATTTCGTTAGTTCTATGGTAGTTCTATGGTCGATACAATTAACGACCTTGTCAGTAAAGACAATCTTCCGCAAGGTCGAATGCTTACTGACGTTTTGCATACTAATTGTAAGACCATAATTAATCACCTAATTGTCTACGGACTTTTACGTTTTTTCCCGATTACGACAAAAAGCACACTGCGAGTGTGACCGGTCAGCAGAGGATTCTCACTCCTCCTAGGCACCTGATCCTACCTCTCATTTATTTAGAGGTCATTGTTTGCTCTGCTCCTGTTTTGTATTATAGCTTTAGACTCTTGATTTTGATTACTGTTCGATAACACCATATTAGTATAAGTTCATCATTTGTTTAAAATGTTGATTGAAAAGTCAAGCATAGTGTATTTATATGGACCTTTAATTCATTTTCATTACTGTTAAGAAACAACGTTAATTATTTAGCGCCACTATTACCAGCAACAGTTAAAATCGTTACATTTATGTAAGGCTCGATTTAAGTCTGCTCAGTAACTATTGACTTTAATTTTTACTTTATACTGGGAATAGATTTATACTGGGTTGCTATATATTTTTGTCTGATGTCAATGGTTATAATTCATGACAAGGAATTTATAAATAGTTGTTAAAATACATAAAACATTTAAACATTCGTAGTGTATCATCACGATGAAGTGTCGTTGATCTCTAACAAGTTGTCAACGGGATATGTGCTACTTGGAATAGATATATATGCTATATATTTTTGTCTGCTCTGATGTAAATGGTCATAATTCATGAAAAGGGATTTATAAATAGTTGTTAAAATGCATAACAGCTGATTAACATGAAGGTGTTAATCTTTCTTAGAATTGAAATATGAAATTTTTCAAAACAAAATTAAAACGGACATCTAATGGAACCAAACACGAAGAGTCACATATATTTGTTTAAGTGGGCTTTTTACTGCAGTTTTTTGAATACCTACTTGGTCCCGATTCTTTTATACTCTGAAATTGTCGTCGTGACTGTTTAGTCAAGCACAACAAGACTCGATTTCTATTTACATTTTTTTAAATATAAAATAAGACCAAACAAATAACTTTTATTATATACACATCATGGACAGTAAAGTTTTAAGTTTTCTGGTGTCCCAAGTCTCCATCAAGGGCATGTAGAAAGGTAGAAGAAGCCATCCTGTGAGGAAATGGACGAGATGAATAGAAATGACACGGTGTGAGACAGAAATGGACAGGTATTACCATGGCGATGGACTGCCAAAAACTGGATGGACTACCAAAAACTGGATAGGGAACGTAATAAATAAATCAGTCAACGTATTTCGAGTTACATGATTAATATACCTTACATAAACATAGGCTAAGTCACACGGACTTAAATATAACATTATGGCAAAACAGCACGCCATACAATAGCACGAAATCACAGCGAATACGAATACTGCATAATGTTAAGAGTATCACACTACTTAAAAGAAAAAAAAACACGTCTAAACGATAGACAAAATACACCGTACTACACGAAAAATATACAAGTATATCATGCATTATATCCTAGTATTAAGCACACACACTCGACACTTGACCACACAGGAATAAGCACGAGCAAACACCTTTGTTTAACAGTTCTACCCCGTAAAACCAGTATATCAAAAAGTAATTAAGAATACTTATCTAAACTCCATAGTAATGTAAAAAGACTGAGCTAGTTAAATAACAAAAGTATAAAATTGTTAAACTTACCCCTGGTAGGAGAAAGGGTTACTCAAAACCTAAGCTGCTCAAACCTGTCAGGACGAAATCGTGGCCTTTGTCTGCCAGGTCTGCAATGCGGCAATTTAAAAAAGACATTTAACAGCCTAACGTGATTTGCAGTATTATAAACTACATGGTGGCATCGGAAGCAAATTGATAGTGGGGGGAGGCTAAACTTATCAAAAATCTTGAAAAACAAAAAAGGTTTTCGGTAACATTTATGTATAACTTTGCAACAAAGGAGGGAGGTGGGCTAAACCCCCTCCCCCTGTTCCGACGCATATGCTATTCAGTTTTGTGTTTTCCTTCATAATTGTAATTTAAATCTTTGACAAAATGTTATCAAATTTTATATCATTTTTTGGTAGTAGACATAGTTATGTTGAAAGTACTAGCAAATCTTTGAGGCGAGGGACTGTGTCAAAAGTAGTTCTGACCGGAAGTATTTGATAAGCATCACCTGTTTGATAAACGGGCAATATACACCACAAGTATGACATAAATACACACACACACACACACACACACACACACACACACACACACACACACACACACACACACACACACACACACACACACACACACACACACACACACACACACACACACACACACACACACACAAGAGGGTTAATCAAAAGACTATAGCCATATTTACAGATGATAATAATGTCAATCTTTTAATGAAATTACACTTTTTGAAGATAACATGTCGTGCGCTATAATGAGTTCAGCTAAAATAATAAGTAACCAGATATAGAAACATAGTCTGAACTAGTATTGGTTTTGATAGTGATGCCGTCATTCTTCTGAAGACGTAAAATTGCAAGATTCGATCCGTTATCCTCATACGAATGCTGTGATTTACTCGTGACGGCCCTTCCGGCCTCTTTGTCGTTGACCAGTAGTGTTGTTACCACCATTTCTTTATCAATCGTATTCCAAAAGATCAAGTAGACACCGGATTTTGAAGTTTGGAACTCGGAGCCAAAGAGCGAATCCGTCTGGTCTATGTATTCCCATGTAAAATCGACAGGTGATGAAGTGGGGGAGCGAGAAGAAGCCAGAAATAACGGTCTAGAGTTGGCTGAAATAGAATTAACACATACCCTGATGAATTGTACTTTTATACATCTCTGTAAAACAGGATGGGTTTGTATACATGTCCTTCATAATAAGAATATAGATAAGACCAAATACCGGCACTCCCCGACATTTTCATATTTCAGATCATATTTTTACAGACAGACAGATCGATCGATCGATCGATCGATCGATCGATCGATCGATAGATAGATGGATAGATAGATAGATTGATCAATCGATCGATAGATTTATCTGTTCATCTTTGTCAAATAGTATACACTTCGTTTAAGAATATTCAAATACCAAAATTTGCTATTATGTACCTCTATATATGAATTTTGCTTAGTTAGATACTGTAAACCCTTGCGAGAAATTGTCTCGGGTTCCTGAGATTGTCGTCGTCGAGAAAATTTCTTGCAGTGAACCAGTCCCTGTCGTATAGCATAATAACTATACGACTTTAAAAAAAAAGGGCCTGGTTAAGCTGACTCGCTAAAACAAGACATCGCAAAAAGTCTATCCCCAGTATATCGCGAAATGACGTTGTTGCGAATAAATCTTGGTTTATAGTAACTTCTAAGAATCTCTTGTTTGAGAAATTGATTTCAGTATGTGAAATCCACTGTATTGCTGTTATATTGATCCACTAATAACGGAACGCTCTGCCATGCAAATTGACATGCAATTTCTAATTTTTTTATGGTATAAGAACCACTGGGAATCATGCAGACTGTTAGTATGTTGCAAGCTATTCGACCAATGGTCAAATAACGTATAATCGAATAGTTTTTTCTGAATTGTTCCAAGTAATAAGGACGAAGTGTATGCCTCAAAAAAATGCAATCAAAGATCCATTCATTTAATATTATGCTACACTTCAATTAATTTTAAAATATCTTAGTTTTAACATTCATTGTCTATCTATTTTTTCTTAAATTCAAATGGTAAAACATTACTTTGTAACATGACGCGTAAGCAAATTTGTTTTGTGTATTTAATGAATCCCTTACTTGGTCCAATAAGCCACCCGGAAATAGAAGAGCGGGTAGCCGTGAGGGTTTCGTTGAAGGTGGAATACCAGAAAAGTCTGTCACCGTACGACAAATTCCGAAATAACAAAGAGGACGATGTGTCTTCTTTTGTAAATGTCCATATCCTAGGATTGGTATAAAGTTCTCCTACGTAGAGACTGTCAAACCCAGTAGTGACCTCCGCAGAGATCGTCAGAGCCCAAAAACTTGTCTTTGGATTGGTGATAACGCCATTGTCCGGATTATACATATCTCTGTTTTTAGTCAACACGTTCTGAAATTTGAATCCGACTTTACGGAAAACAGAACCATTCAGATTAGTAGAAGCTCTGGCATAGAAAGACGGGGTGTCTACAAAAACGGAATATCTTTTGAAAGTGACACCATAAACAACATTGTAATTTTGATAAGGATTATTCAGACATACCGTGCTGCAGTTTTCAACCCGAAAATGTAGAAAATTCCCCTATAGCTGTTCCATTAAGGATGACTCTGACCTTGTCACCGACCTTAGGATTATACACGACGAACCCAGTGCTTGACCCTTTCGAGACGCTCTCAGATCCCCGAGGGTATGTAGCTGTAGATCCAACCGATACCTCATTGACGAGGAGATCTGATGTTGTTTGGTGATGCTGGCTGCTGGCAAAAGTCCAAGAAAAGACGTATGTTCCGCATAATTGACATGTAAAGATTCCCGATGATTTATCATAAGCCGCGCATTCATTGGTTATGACTTGGCTGAATATGACGTAATCATCCGTCACTGATGTCGCCAGTATTGCATAGAAAGCTATGTTGTTTACTGGAATATACAACTTTTTCAATTATTTGGTTTATTTCATTGATAAATTCTTGGTTTTAAATGCCCGTCATAATTATTTTAGTCATAAAAACTGTTTATTAATTAAAATTCTGAAAAATATCTTTAAGACCCCATATGAATTTAATACTTGTCGAATAGACTTAATAAACCATAATGGAATAAATGTGGACTGGTTCCTTAAATGAGGAGTGTAGAGCCCTTGAAAGGACTTTCATAAGATATGTTCAAGATGCGGCAGTGACTGAGATGAGAAAGTTGTATTTCTCTAACCCAAGTGATTAATCAATCTCATATTTAATGGTTATATATTTGGGTATTACATAAAATGAAAGTCTAAGAATTGTAGACTTGAATTAATAAATGTGATCTTTACCTGGTACTTTGTCGATGATAAGATATTAAAGGTAGAATAAACATTTATCTGTTACTGAGCAAAGGTTTCCCAAATTGAAGTTAAAAAACGTTAAACAGTGTTCGTGTTTACATTATAAATGTATTCACTGAGTAAAAGTGCAACCTAAGATTTGTTGGAACTGAATACAGAAATGTTGCCTTCGGCCATCGGTCCAACAAATCATATGCTGTATCCCAATCAATAACCTTTCAATACATAACAACCAACTTTATCTTTTTTAAAATTAAAATAATGATAGGTTTTTTTTAAAACACATTCAAACTGGACATGCAAAGGAAAAGTATGCAGAAAGAGTCCATAGTTTCATTCATTGGGCTTAGTACTGCAGTTATTTGAACACATACCTGGCTCCGATTCTTTAATACTCTGTAACTGTTCGACTGAGTGTTTCAGCTCAACAATGTCTTTCTTGATATCTCTGAGCATTGTTTCACAATCCTGAATGGACATCCATTTTGTGGCTGGTATATGTGTTGGGCTCCAGAGAACACCACATGTAACGCGAAAAGAACGTATACCTGTCCCTCGAGCATTGCTTATAATTGGTAAATTAATTGTAGAGATATTCATACAAGATTGCTATGTAGTATTATATTTCACGTGTGATGGGTTGTCGGAGTTTTATCGCGTGCTAGAGTATCGGTTAAAATATCTTAAGTGGGGTTCATATGGAAAAGGAAAATCTTCATTGAATCTCTCCCCTACTGAACTCTATTTCCTTGATTCTTAAACGTGTTTTCTACTTCATATCATTAATTACTTAAGTTGTATGCGTACTAGTACTTTCCTATTATAATGGGATTGTTCAATCTGGTTAGAAGGAGAAATAATTCGGTTTGCCTTTCTTCATCTGGGCAAATCAACGCCTGCAGAAGCTTATACTTATATTATAGAAAAATTAATGTAACATATACTAAGATTAAACGGTTTTTATTTGTTAATTTCTAAATCATATAACTTATTCATTATATGTAACACCCCAATCTACTTAAAAATTCAAAGTTTAAATTGCATAGAAATATAGGATTCATGAAGGGACTATATGGGAAGGACCTAAAATGGTCCCCAAAATTAATCAAAATGATTATAAAATTACCTTGTACAACTATAAATGTATGTTTATTTCATGTATTCAATTCAATGCTTCCAGAAAAATTGAGCAAAGATTTTAATCTAATTAACATATTCTCAGACCGAAGTCCATATTAATAGATTTAATTCAGTTAAAAAAAACTCTCTTTATCTTCAAACACTAGTATCCATTTTGTTGTAGAATGTAATGTGTTTGGTTAACTTTATTAATTCATAGTCCATTAGACTTACTCTGTTGTTGAGAGATGTTAATGAATTAATGGAGAATTAATTTTCATTTTCATCCGGGTTTTCCAACGGAAAAATCCAGTTATTAAAATGGTGAAAATGGCGGGCGGGCGGCTGCCAAAAGGGTACCCTCATTGTACGGATAACTCCTCCTACAGTTTTCAAAATAGGAAATTGTTCTTTTGCAGATCAATTGTACATATATTAGAGTTGTGCATATTGCTAGGATTTTGATTTCTGATAATTTATGAAAAAAAAATAACTTACCAGACAACGACTGAGTAAAATATACCATCAACGGTTCACAGACAAGTAGGGAGGTAAACAAAGCTTGCAGACCTTAACCCGCAACAGGTAGCTGATATACCAACCAGAGGAGACAACACCTTGAATCTGCTACCAACATCACACCCTGGACAACTCAGTCGATGCAAGACCATACCACCACTGGGAAACAGCGACCATGACGTAATACTCCTAGATTTTGCAACACACATAACTCGACCAAGACCAAAGAGGAGAACGTCTGATGCATTTGACCAATACTTTGATGTCGAAACAATTAATAGAGTAAAAAGTACCACTGACAGAAATCAAGTTTTCGTGTAATTTATTCATTATCTCCTAGTTTGGTAACTAACTTTACATTGCTGATCAAGTTAAAAGTGGTAAAACATTAAAAACTTAAAATTTTTTTTTTCTTTCAAACAAATACCCATTGATAAATGACACCATAGATTTAAAGCATTAATTAAGTACAGCCATGTTCATCCATGTCACTATGTCATCCACTATTAAAACTAAAAGTCCAATGTATTTATGTGTTGTAGACTACACTTAACATAGTAAGTATTTCTAAATACATGTACCAATGTGGCTCATCGTGTGTTTCACTTGCAAACCATGAAGAGTATACAAAAGTATATATATTAATTAACATATTGTAGCCATACAGCCCCATTGCCAAAAAGTGGCAAGTTTTTAAAGGAAACTAGTCAATCAGAAATCAAAGTAGAAAAA
>NW_026441658.1:0-38000 GCF_025612915.1 Magallana angulata
TTTTACTTTGAACATTACACTATTTTTTAAACCAAGGACGCAGAATCAAATTTTCCGGAAAAATCGATTTTTAAACCCCGATATCTCTGTAACGCATCGTCTGATTTTCAAACAGATCAGTTTTGTGTTCAGCATGACCAACTCTACAAACCTCATACACATCTGAAAGGGACGGAAACTGAATTCCAGCCTAAAGTTCAAATAAAAATGATAAATGCTTCAATACTGAAAATTCCAAGTCTCTATCTTCAAGCGTTTTTGAAAAACGCATGGACAAAATCAATTTTTTTTTAATTTAAAAATTGACGTATCGTAAAAACGGAAGTGAGGTTGCAGTTGAAAATTTATCATCTTTGTGGCACGATAATGCTTCATATTCCCTGAAAGTTTCATGTAAATCCGGTTTTTTTTAAACACTTGTTATCTGGTGGGTTTTTTTAAATTATTTATTACATGTTTTAAGAGAAGGATTGGTCTGATCACTGCTAACCACTTACATGTAGTAATTGCATAATTAACAGATGAGTAAATCAAGGTATTTTTCAGAAATTAAGTTACATGCTAGATAAATGTCTCAATTCACAAAAGACTTAACAAACACTTTGGTCCCAATTGGAAAGGCTAGCTAATTTTCCTTTTTATCAAACTATTTCTGACTAGCGTATTGTTGTATTATTGATTAAAGATTATACATTTAGTAGTCTGTGCAACTAACGGTGAATACATTGATCAGCATATATACACCTTTCGAAGTTGTGGAGAGATTGACGTAACATAAAAGGGAGACCACGGACCTTGATATTTTAATTTAGCTTAAAATATATCCACGGATGGCATTTTTTATATCTAAGGCTGGCTTTTTATAAACCAAAACATCTAGAAATGACAATTTTCGGCATTGAGGAAACATTAAAAAGTCTTAAAGACAAACTTTTGTAATCGAGATCACTGAAGCGAAAACAATGTATCGTTAACAATACATGAATTCCCTCTGTAAAGCGCTTATATACATATCTGGAAAATGTTTGTCCATCACGTTTCAATTACGATTGTTTAGTGTAAAATTGACTATTTCTATAGTCGTTTTTATATAAATCTTTACATTCTTATATGTTTTTTAATTTATAAAAAATATGATAAAATGTATTTCAGTACTAATTCGCAAAAATCTTCTTGCACTTACATTGTACTGCAATATCAGAACAGTAATAAATGTGCTAAATTCATATTGAGTTACACATGTGATTATATTAATAATATTGCTGATGTATTTAGGAAAACCTTCGCATGAATTTTTTCATAAAACTTGATATGAAAATAAAGCCACTGTTTTACAGTGTCCATTAAATATATTATATGCAATCTACCTTTTTTAGACAAAGTACTTTCACCGATACATTAATTTCAATTTTAAGCGTATGTTTGAATTTACATGTTTAAAATCATTTAATCATTTTTGCTATCAAAGTCAGTACAGGCTCGATAAATGTGTAAACGCACTGGTAATTATCTAGAAAAATATTTCTAATTGTATAAACATACAAGAGACTGGAGCTTTGGCTATCGCAAATATTGGAAATATTGCAATCTTGGTAAACTGTAGAATAGTTTTGTATGAATATGATACAAGTTTGTATTATTTCATTTAAGATGTAGTTTTTCTCCAAAATATATCCTTCTATAATCATGACAACCCAGCTTTACAGCATCAGAACACGTTTATATCTTCAAAGAGAGAAAACTACAGCCTCGTGATAACTGTAAAATGTGGAGATTCTTTCAGCGTATACTTGATTCTGATTTGATATATAAACATGATCTAAGGTGGTTCCACCTTCTGTTGTGAAAAAATTTACTATCTGGTGAAACCCGTTGTTTTCCATAAAAGTTTGTATTGGTCCTTTCGTTTTAGTATCTTCGTTGAAATCTCCTAGGACAATGCAAGTCTCGCCCTGTTGTTTTACTGTGTCTACGAGAGATTTCAGAGAATGCAAAAACGTGATTATGCCTAAAGTTGGCGGTCGGTAAACATTGACCAATACTAGATTCCTTTTTAAAAACTTGACAACAATGCTTTCTATGTTTTGAATCGAATGATGAATGATCTGTTTTTCATCATCATTTTCTTTGAGATAGAAAGCAACTCCGCCTCCTTTTGAATTGCGCAGGGACGTCATGTGTTCATCAGTGTTGCTATAAGCTTGCATCCTCGTAAGATGGTGAAACTTAAAGCTAGTTAGGTTTAGTTGAGTGGTGTCTTGATCAGGTTTCAACCATGTCTCTGTTAAACAAATTACGTCTGCCTTTGTAAATCGATTGTCAACCTTCATATGGCTTAAGTGCTTGTTCAAACTTTGAATGTTATGAAGAACAACTATTGTTCTGTTGGAGTCAGTCTCAGAGGGTTCGTCAAGATCTAGCTTTTGCATGTCTTCCATGGCTGATTTGACATCCGGGTCGGCATACAACTTTTTAATCAACTTTGTTTTGTCATTTGTTTCAATGAATAATCCGTTTTTTGAAGTTACTCTTGTTAATGCCACATAAGCTTGACGGGAGCAAATGTTCTGTCAAGGTTGACAACAACTTTATCTACAGTCATACCTTGTACTTTGTGAGCTGTACAGGCCCATGAGAGTTTTAATGGAAATTGTTGTCTAACTATTGCGACCGACTTTCTGATAACAATTTCTTCTTGGATTCTCTCAATTAAAACCATGTTTCCATTTTTAGTTAGCTTCCCAGTTTGTTTTCCTACATTTTGACTATCAAAGATAACAGCTATTGCTTTAACGTTTGATTTTTCCGCGTCTGTATGTTCAAAGTGGGAAATATATCCCATTACTCCATTAACTAAGCCATCTTTGACATCGCAATTTCTTGTTAGCATAACACGAGCATTAACTGCAAACAATAGCGAGCTTGATAAACTATCATTTTTGGTTTGGGATGGTTTATCTTTGAGACAAAGTTTTCCTGAGGTTTTATTTTTTTGATAATCTTTTGCATCAATTTGTATTAAATCTTTGCATTTTTGTTTCAACATATTTAAATTGTAGGTGTTCACCTCATCATTAGTAGAGAACACATGAAGGACATCTTCGGGACCTTCTCTGATGCAGTCATTCACTGTGTTTAATGTTTCGATTGCTACAGGTTCTTCTTGAGTTCTTGTGCGCAGCAAATTTAAAGCTGTTGCGAACAGGACATCATCACGTTGACGCATAATTTCAGTCAGTTCAACTTCGTGGAACAAATCTCGCCAAAGGTCAATGGGATATGATGCGTTATCATTGTAAAGTCTCTCGTCTTTCCTCTGTTTTACAGGTGGAAGTTGGAAAAAGTCACCAACAGCAATCACACTAACTCCTCCAAATGGATCTTTGCATTTCTTGATTTGTACCAGTCTCTCATGAATGTAGAATAATAGCCTCTTGTATACCATTGATTCCTCATCAATTACAAGAATCTGCAAGTCTGAGAGTTTCATTCTGATTTCACTTAAAGATTGTTCTTTTAATGGTTCGTATGGCAGAGGCAAAAATTTTGTCAAAGAGAAAACGCTATGAATTGTACTGCCACCAATGTTGAAAGCAGCTGTGCCAGTAAACGCTGTCAGCAAAACTGATAAGGATTCTGGTGATGATAAATTTCTAGAGAAAAGGCGTGATGCTTCGAAATTGATAGCTTTCACAATTTGGCTTTTTCCAGTACCTGCCCCACCAGTAAGAAATATATGAAATGGAGCTGGATTTTCTTTGACAAGTTTTCTTATACACCAGTCTCGCACAAAGTAGAACACTTTCTGTTGTGTTTTATTTAAGTTTTCCACTATGTTCAACATTTCCTCATTTGAGACACTGTTTATCTGTACATGATATAAGATATCAGATTTGTTCACGTCATTTTCTATGTCTGGA
Source organism: Magallana angulata (assembly GCF_025612915.1). NCBI lineage: Eukaryota > Metazoa > Mollusca > Bivalvia > Ostreida > Ostreidae > Magallana > Magallana angulata. The sequence continues at coordinate 3,921 of NW_026441658.1, forward strand.
ATTGTTTCGACAAATTCATCAGAGTTTTGCTGTTGAGACTTCATTATGACACATTCATCTCTATCACGTTCAGTTTCGGGGCACAGATTTGCCCATGCATCCTCTGGTTCTCCAATGTTTTCATACTTTTCTTGAGCTTCATCTATAACATTTTCATTTTCAGCATATCGAGCATGATTTGATTCCACAATGCCTTTGACTGGTTTTACATATTTTGTGTTATGCAATTTCACAAATCCATTTTCATAAAATGTCTCGTACAAATCGAACGGTTCTGGTTTTAACTGTGACTCTTTTCGATATGGAAGGAAAAGTTGAAGTCGAGATTGATAAAACTTCTCTAGTGTTTTCTCTGCACTGAATCTAGGATACCTTACAACTGCTTGTTTTGTTCTTGTTCTCTTTTGAACAAATCCCTTTGAATTTTGTAGTTCGAAGACGTTTTCGTTAACACCTTTTGGAATTTGAGATTTGGCAAGTACGCGATACTCAGAACAGAACTCAGCTAGACACATGTTATTAAAGGCCGTGTTGTTTGGTCGGTTTTCATATCTTTTAACAATATTTGTCATGAAAATGTCCTCATCGTCCTCTTCTCCTTCTAAATCACCTTCTGGTACCTGACGTTTTGGTTTCATTTGAGAAAGGGGTTTTGTCATGCGAGTAGGGTTTTCTCCAACTGGTATAAAGATGACTTTTCTTGAAGCTTCTTTCATTCTCAAATTGCAAACTCTGTACACAGCCTCTTGTGCAGAAACCTCTCTGTGTGTCATGTACGCAGATCCTATTTTCTTCAATGTTTGTTTGGCATCAAGATTTCCTTCATGTGCTTCAACTTTTGTTTGCTTCAATAGCATTCCCATTTCTCTTTCAGACTTCGATATGTACGAGACTATATATACGATGCAACTAAAAGGATCCAAAACATATTGAATGTCCATATTTGCATTCCAGCACTTAAGAAGACATGGATTGTATTGATTTGTCCACAATTCATTTGGGTGCCTTTTGAGAACAACTGTTAATTTTTTGGACAAAACATTCAGTGCATTCTCGTACATTTCCTGCGTCAGAGACAGATTATCAAAAACATCATCTGTTGTTTCAAATACATAAGAATCACTTTGGATCTTATTCCACACACTCAGTAAAATTTCTTTTGCTCGAGACTTTGTGAGATGTTGATTAGAATCATGTTGGTGCACATCTGGAGTTTCCTCAGTTTCATCAATATCATCGTCGTCATCATGCTTATCTGTGATAAATGTACGCTGTGATGGTGGCCTAGGGAAGTTAAATCTACACTCGACTCCATTTTTTTTACACGACTTTGAATGATTCTTACTGTGCTGTTGAACATCCAATACAACTCGTCTTAGTTCAGAATCTTCATTTTCATCAGGTACTGCACATGTCACATATTTGTCAATAAAGTCGGCCACAGCTTGTTTGCCATCAACATCTATCTTTGGAGCATTTTCCACCCAAAATAAACAATGCATGTGTGGTGAACCTCTTTGTTGAAATTCAACCCTTTGAAAGAAATCTACTATTTTCCCAATAGGTTCTGATGGTGATTGAATTACGTCTCGCTGAAATATACGAAATCTGTGTTCGAACATTCTAGCCACAGTGACAGGATTGCTACGCAAAATCTCATTTTTTTCTGTCCAATCAAGAATATCCGGATTTCTTTCATCACATTGTTGTTTGAGCAAAGAACTGATGGCATCATTCCATCTTTATTCCGCTGAAGAGAATGAGCAAAACCATGTAGGTATCCCAAGCTGTCTCAGCATAGCAAAAAGATCTTTCTGTATTGCTGACCAATAAGCTGGGGTTCCTCTGATCGGTTGCATAAACCTAATTGCTTCATCGTTCCTCAACAATTTCGAGAGAATTTCTGGATTTCGTAGCATATCCGAATTGATTGATTTCCCTTTTTCGTTTACTGAAATAGTTTTCCGAATTGAAATCTGGGTTTTTTCAATGACTTGCTTTAGTTCAGACAAATACTGGCTGAAGAAAATGTAGTTTGTATCCTTTGCAAATCTATTGTCTGCATTCATAAGTCTATTATTGAAGTATCGAGCAAGGGTCAGTCTTTTGTCTCTTTGTTCATCAAATGAGAAATTCCCTGACGGAAAATGATATGGAAATGTTTTTGCTTCATTTCCCGTTTCTTGAAGCATCCGTACTGGATTATTTCCTTCTGCCGGGGCAATATTGAAGACATCATCAAAATAATGGTCTAAAACTTCTTGTGCAATATCTACAGGTTGAAGACATGTGTCAACTGCTATCTGAAGCTGTTCATTTTCTTCCGTTAATGTTTGAACTTCAGCTTGAACATGTCCTTCAGTTGCTTGAACTTCAGCTTGATCAACATCTTTGTTTGTTTCTGAACTGTCAATGTCTCTATTGATGGTGACTTTTGAATACCACTTGTTGTTTTGTTTCAAGTATTCTAGCGCGGAGATAACATGTGTTGGGTTAATGAATTGATATTCATAATAACCTTTGTAGCTCAGTTTTCTCTTTAGTTTTACTCGAAGCAAATGATTTTCGTCACTGTTCAAAGGTAAAGTAGTTGTTTTTTTCAAATTCGATGGCACACAAACAACTGGACCATGAATATTTTTCTGCCCACCTTTTGGAAGAGCCATGACCTTCATGAAAGGAATATGTTGGGAAATCAAATGTTGTTCCAAACTGTTTAAGCAGGATAGTTCTTCGGGGACGGCCTCAAGATATATATTGTTTGCTACTGCTTCGGATGGAATTTCACCACTAATGATCTTTCGGTGACACGTATAGCAAATCCACAGAGAAGCCTTTGTACAATCTTTGGAACAAGATGCTTTACATTGATGCCAAAACGTGTCTTTAATGCAAGTACCAGCCACTTTTGCTGCTTTTTCAGTTTTGGCATACACGTCTCTATTACACATTTGTACTTGATTCTGAAACATTAATCTATGACAACTACAGCATGCAAAATCAGGATCTCGAGCAGTGTTTCTTTTGAATAGATGATGTACTTCCTCTATATTTTCAAGTTTAATTTTCTTATTCAACCTATTTTGCCGAGACTTTTCTATTTTCTTTTTCTGAACAAGGGGACTGGAGTGGTAAGATTTCTTACTGTTTTCTTTAGACTTCGATCTGAAAATTTCATCCGTTTTGTATTTTAATGAACTAGTACAAAGGACTTTCTCTCTGAATTGTTCATCACTGTGATATCTCTTAACACTTGCTCTTTTTAGCTTTTCTCTATGGATATCATCAGAGCGATATCTGCTGATGCTTCTTGCTTTCACGTTTTCTCTGTGCTTTTCATTTAGTTCATATTTTTTTGAGCTTCTCATTTTCATGTCTTGTCTATGTTCATAATCAGTTTTGTATTTTTTGGTGCTTTTCTCTTTACAGTTTGTTCTATGTACACTGTCTGTTTTATACTTTATAACACTCTTTTGCTTGATATTTTCTCTGTGTATAGCATCAGTTTGATACTGAAAATTTGCTTTCCTCAACACATTTTCTCTGTGATCTTTCTCGGTGTATTGTGTTCTACTTCTGATCATACTTTTGAACCGGATCTTGTCCTGAAATGCTTGATCATTTTGATATCTTTCTTTCAAAGACATTCTAAATTCATCATCTTCTTGGTACTTCTGTGAGGCATATGCAAGCTTTTGCTCTCTGAATTCCAAATTTTCGTTGTACTTTTGTCTATACCTTTCTCGTTTGTATTGACGTTTCTTTTCTTCTTTATCCCTACTTGATCTTTCGATGCAATTCATATCCGTTTCTACATTCATTAAGCCCAATTTTCTGTTGCTTTCATCATTAACAAATAATTCACCAACACCGAGGACAACGTCATAATGATTCTCAATTTTATGGTTTAAATACAACCCATCTTGTTCTGATTGGAGAGATGCAGAGATATTTTGTCCTGGGAATTTCAGCCAAACACCATTTGAAAATGTGTAGATATTGATGGACAGCATGTGAGCTAATGCTAAAATTTCTAACTCTGTTGCCCACTGCCCTTCTTTTTCCATTGATGATACATGTTTTTCGATGGAATGTTCGTTAGATCTCAAAAAAGACTTAAATATATCTCCATTTTTCAAAATATGATGGCATATTGAACGTTGAACAACATGATGGTAATTTTCTGAACATGTGAGACAATAAGAAATTGCTCTGAAAAAACAGTTTCCATCCCCAGTGATTTCTTTGCTTACAGATGGTACTGCCAATTCTTGAGTAGCCCTTTGGAAGGTGTTATCTTCTAACTGAGCATATGGTATTCCAATCGCAAGGCATGACTGTTGCTTTGAAGCCTCTGACATAGGACAAAATCGAAATGTGTTTGTTTCACTATGAACAAATACAATTTCATCATCTTCATCATCATTAGCAATATTGCAGTCTGTTAAGTTTTCACAGCGATCTTCTCCGGTCTGTTCTGTAGCAGTATGCAATGCATTTCCACCACTTTCTACTTCTTTTGCAAGGCATTGTGTTCCCGTTATGTTACACTCAACAATGTTAGAAAATCCCATGGAAATGGCAAGTTTCTTAATATGTTCTAGTAATCCCTCTACACTTTGAAATAAAAGTCTTGTACTTTTCCCACTGCAACAGCATAAGCCTTGTGGTGATCTTGAGTGCGAGTCAAATGTAAAATATAGTCCATTTGTTTTCCCAATAAGAAATGTATTTCCACCAAAGCACACAAAACATCCATTTGATTCTATCAAAGCAATTTGTAATGCCTCAAACAGTGGGTAAGCATTGAAGTCTGCATAACAGGGTTCATTACCCGACAAACTAATTATACTTGCTAATGTTGAATTGATTGTAAATTCATATGTTCTATTGAAACACTCAAAAAGCTGAGGTAACTCATCTACCAGCAAGTATCTACTATTCATTGAAGAACTTCTTTGCAAAAATGTGTACAATTCATCACCTGTTGCCAGTATCTTGTTCATGTCTTGTGTTGTCCAGTGTATGCTGCTTTTAAATTGTTCAAATGCTAGCCCTGCTAAACTATTTGCAACACATTGGGTACCTGCATTATCACCAAACATGGGATGTGCCTGATGAAATGAACCCTGAACAGATGTTTGAAACATTGTGTTGTTTTCATTACAATAAATCTCATGTTTACATTCGCTATTCTTGACAAAGAATTTCTCAGGTGAAGTTTCAGGTTCATGATTTGTCTTGTATTCATTCATATGTGTATTGTCATCCTTATCGTCAGATAAATCTTCACATTTTTGTTTTTTTTTGTGGATTTCTGATGAATATCCTGAGATATAATATCATGTCCTTTTTTCACATCATTTACTTCAATGTATCTATGCTTTCTTTGTTCATAACACATACAGTTTTCTGTGACCAAGTCAGTGCTGTTAATACAGTCAGAACCCATTTTGAATACTGTCTTTGTTTCCTCATCTTTTGATATACTGCTGGACCCTCTTAGCACGGAGGAGTCCAGCTGCGCCTGACCTGCTGGGCTAGGCTCAAAGCCTTCATCATGCCCAGGTACCCTCACAGGAGTACAAACCCACGCTGGGGAGTCAGTGGACAGTGCCTTTGTCACGTTTTTGACAAACAGACGACTTCCCTGAGGAGATGGCAACCTCGGGGCAGGTGGATGCATTTTCACACAAGGCGAGGCCTGCATCCTGGCCAGGGGTTTTTCCTCTTTAGGTGGAAACCCCATCGAACCATACCCTGGAAGATTACCAGGAGGAGCTAGGTAAGCCCCGTCCATTGACCCGCAAGGGACAATAGACTCTGTGGTCTCATCTTGTGATGCATCAGAGGAACAAGTGTGTTGTCGTTTAAGTCTCTTTCTGATCTTGTCTTTCTGGCGTTGACCCCTATTATCAAGCTTAACCCTCTTTGGCATCTACAATCAAGAATAATTTTTTTTAAATTTTAATTTATATCATTATATGGTTTGAACTTTTGACATATCACAATTGATTTCATTATGATGTTTAGAAAGAGTGAAGGTTTTGACAATGTTAATATATATGTAACTAAATGTAATTATAAATGGTGTGAAGATAAAATCTTCTAAACGAAGCAAGGTTGTCATTGGAAGTTTAGGGGGGTGGGGGTTGTTGGGGAGGGTGATGTTGAGGGGAGGGGGATGAAATGTTGATCGGTTGGTTTAGTACAGCCAACATGACTCATAAACCACATACCATTTGATCATTTGCTTATGGTATCCAGAGAAATGAAGTACCAATTTGTATTGTTTTCAAAAAAACAAGTTTAAAAAAAGTTCAAAAGCTGGTATTTCTTTTCATTCATTATCAGAAATCAAAATCCTAGTAATTTGCACCTCTTATATTAGTACAATTGATCTGTCGACCCCTTATTGTGGTCACACACAACCCACGAGGATCATGGTTTGAATAAACTTTAATCTACACTATATGAGAATACTTCCACACAAGATTTAGCTTTACTGGCCTATTTGTTTTTAAGAACAAGATTTTTATTGATTTTTCTCTTTATATTTCTATGAAAAAATTTGATCCCCCACTATGGCCCAATCGTACCCCAAGGGTCATGGTTTAAACAAACTTGAATCTACACAACCTGAGGATGCTTACACACAAGTAAAAGCTTTTCTGGGCAATTGTTTTTTGAAAAGAAATTTTTTAAAAGATTTTTCTCTATATATATCTGTGTAAAAATTCAACCCCCCTTTGTGGCCCCATCGTACCCCCCGGGACCATGGTTTGCAAGTTAAAGCTATTCTAGCCAACTAATTAGCTAGAAGCAAACTTGAATCTATCTAAGGATGTTTTCACACAAGTTACAGCTTTTCTAGCCAATAGGTTTTTGATAAGATTTTGAAAGTTTTTTCTCAATATATTCCAATGTAAAATTTTGCCCCCCCCCCATTGTGGCCCCACCCTACCCCCAGGGAAAATCATTTGAACAAACTTGAATCTACACTACCTAAAAATGCTTCCACACAAGTTACAGCTTTCTGGCCATTTACGGAAATTGGTTTTTGAGAAGGTTTTTTAAAGATACCAACACATGTTTAATAATTGTTTAAATTATCTCCCGGGCCTTAAATCTTTTATCTCCCTCCATTTTAACAAACTTAAATCCCCTTCACCTTAATATGCTTTATGCCAAGTGTAGTTGAAACTAGCTCTGTGTTTCTAGAGAAGAAGTCGAAAATGTAAAAACTTTACAGACGAACGGACTAGTGATCAGGAAAGCTTACTTGAGCTTTTAGCTCAAGTGAGCTAAAAACAAAACTAGTGGCCCTAACCTGAAGTCATGGATATCACAAATTTGAATAGGCCTCATTGTTTAGAATCAATTTCTGATAAAAATAATTACTGCTGTAACTCCTGACTCCTGAACATATCTTATAATACAGTGTTACCATGAAACAAGCAAACTTTTTCATTTCAAAAAATAACAATATATATCATTTAGACCAGACAAATCAACTTACCACATCTTATCACATAACCTTAACATCTTAGGCATTGATTTGTTCTCTCAACAGAGTTATCAATGCTTAATATATGGAATAATTGACACTCTGCCTTCTAATTCAAATAATACAATGACCTATACCATGTATACATAGCTGTAACTTCACACAAATGCATACAATTTTATTTTACTGATATTATGTTTATAAGGAAAGTATCCTGGACAAATTTTTTAAAAAATAATTCCATACAGTGCATGCTTGGAGCTTTTAAGCTTAAAGATTAAAATATTTTTGTTTGAAAGGGTAAATGTTAATGTTTAAAAAGTAGCGATATCGCACTGTTTAAAGCCTTCATTGCCATTCTTGAAAACAAAACATCACAAGTAAAACCATTTGAAGTAGAATGTGCAGTCTACCAAATGACCCATTATTTGTCCGCATATCATGGTTTGAAAAACTAGAATTAGTTCTGCATTAGGTTGCCCTCATCTTGATTTTACAAACTTTAGCATTATAAACCAGTTGAAAAGAATTACAAGTCTGACATGCAAGATTAGGCCTAGTTTCATTTAAAACTTAAGTGACTTAAGGTGAAATATAACACATCATCACAAAATGGCTGACCGCTGATCGAAATGACATTTCGTTTTATTAAAAGGATTTTTTTGACTGCAACATGTAACTTAATCCATAGCCGAGTGGGTAAAGTGTAGGACTTGTGATCTGTACATCCAAAGTTCGAAACCTGCAGGGGCTTTCGTTGTTACTTACTGAAATAATTAGTTTATTCATTTTTTATCCCCAAACTGCAAATTTTTCGCTTATTTGACATATGTAGAGTTTATTTTTCATTATATCTTTCATTATCAAATAATGTCCTTTAATTTGAGTGACTTTTTCCAGGTGTGTTATTCCACCTTAAGTGTGTTCATTGTATGTTGATTGTTGAACTAGCATATCAATAGATGATTAGGATAATACCACTCATAAGCTAATTCTCAAAGGTTTACATTTATTTTCTTTGTGTATGGCACAAATATCTAAATTCTTTTTAAAAACTGTTTGATGTAACTGTTTCTATAACAAAAGCTGTCCAATCTGTTAACAACTTTAAGTTTGAGCAACCTGTTTTCAAAACTACACTTATCTCAAGATACCTTAATAATAATTTGATTGTAGCAAATGTATATTATATGAAGTATTTTAATCTTATATTTTTTTTGGACAACATTTTATGGCTGATGTTAAAGCTTTTGACTTTTTAGATAATAAGTGCATACTTACAAATATCAAGAAATAGGTAAATTTGACAATGTACAAGCTGTTCAATATTAAAAATTGCAGATTTTTCAGCAAACAGCAGGTCCAATACAATCTCTTCAATAGCTATATACCTCGAATAAGCTTTATAGCTTTAACAACTTATGCTATTCTGAATAGCATAAAAAGCTATTTATATACAGTTTTTCACGAAAATGTTTATTATCAGAAATAGCCCAAAATAAAAATAATATTTAACTTGTATTTGCACCATGGACCATTATTACAGCAACCTGATTAAAGATAGTTTTAACATTGCTGCTTTAGAACACTTTTAAGCAAAATATTTCCGTTGTTTGGGTAACTGTCTACCACTTTGTGTGGATTGATGAATGAATTAGAATGGTTCTTCTCATTGTGTTCGATTATCAGAATGCGGGATGGTTCTCACCAATTCTGTTTCACCCTGAAATGTTTTGCACCTAGATGTTTTGCGCCTGCCTCCGACCAAAACATGTCACTGTATTTAGATATTTTTGTGTGTTATTTTTCCTCTGAAATTAATCATTACCTATACAAGAATAAAAAATAAATTCAAAAAGAAACATTAAATAAAAACAAAACACTGAAACAGTGCTTGCATTTATGCATGCATCGCCAGGATAGCTTACTTCATCTTGGTTGTTAGGATGTTTATTTACCAAATTTATTAAGCAATTGCAGCCATGTCATTTTGTTAGGTTCAAAACAAGAGGTGTGAGTTGTGCTGTAATAAAAATTAATTACATAAATAATCTGCTTTAACATTTCATCATCCTCCCTCCTGCATAAATTATAATCATCAAAATATGCTATAAATTATCCTGTTGAACTTTACATGACCTACCCCCCACCCCCAATAAATTATAATCATCAAAATATGCATTAATATACATACAGTGTTTTCTATAACAAACATTTCAGAAAGAAGTGTAGAGTTCGTCCAAATTTACCGAACGTTTATATATAATACATGTAGCTATAAAAATGTAGCTCACAACCCTGAGCTAAACATCCATTTTTTCGAAGTGTATTCCACAACATAATTGTGCCATAGTAAATCTGATTCTTTGAAATGTCCATTTTTACTGAGAAGTCAGAATTGTTGTTTTATTGCAGAGAAAATATGGGTAATCAACAGTTTATGACAACAAATTGCCGAAATGCCTACTTTAAAATCAAAATAAAACAGATATGGATTCAGATTATTTACTTCACATTTACATGTATATGTTTCATATATCGTTCACATTTACACAACATCATGATGCAAACCATCTCAGGGCGAATCAGAATAGGAGCAAACTATCTCTAGGCGAAACATGTGCAAGTGCAAAGCGTCCCATTGCCAATTATCTTGCTGTTTACCATAACTGGCCTCCAGTTATTGTGTAGGCAAGAATTAATTATAAAAAAAAACTTTAAGAACTTTTAAGTGCTAAGCCTCTCAAGAAAACAATTTTATGAGCAATAATTGCAAGCATTGTACAGTTGTACACAGCTAACAACAGTCATTAAACTATAGTGTGGTTTTTTATATGTAGGAGTTACAGATTTATTAATTATGAAATTAATAAATCTATAAATAAAAGTAATTAATTTATTGATAATTAAATTAATATAATTATGTTTTAATTATTGTACAAATAAACTTAAAACTTAATACTAAAGTATATAATAAAATCTTTAATAAACTTAAAATTCTGGTCATGGTCAATTGAATAGAACAGGCAGCTATCTTGACCATGGTATAAATTGCCTTAGGGTTGTAATTAAGGTTCTGGCCAAATATATAATGTATCTAGGTATTCAATTGGTTTTTAGTTTTGTCTTCTTTGATTTTATTGGTTGTTGATATTTCCCTCCAAATTCTTGGAGCTGGTTTGTCATATTTCTTTGTCACATCAAAGAGAGTGGAGGTGTTTTTCGTAATCTGAAAGCTGACTTTTGAAACGTAACAAACTCTACCTCTTGTTGCCATACCAGATAGTACACTGTACATACCATAGAGTTGTACAAGAGTGCATTCCCATAGAATGGGCTATTCATTTGTTTACCATCTATCTTAATAAATATTGGAGATGCCCAGAACCCGAACAGGCGTTGTTTGATTATTTCAACATTCAACAAATATACCCCCTGTTACATTTGGCGCCCACGTTGGGACATCTCCGCGCCACAACCATCAAAAGAAATTCTGAGGATATCGGGACTACCATGGGACTACTACACTAGCTGTATACAACGGAATCCGCAACCATGCGTACCCCAGTCCGTTATCCATTATCCTTGTGAATACCAGTGACCCGTTCATCCAAGCGTGATTTTGTGTTCACTGAAATGTATATGCTTGTGTTGTGTTGTCATGTGATATCTGTGTAGTATACATATCAGCTGATCGGTGAGTGTTTAAACTGTTCATATTGAGCTCAGGTACTTGCAAGTTTTTGAATAAGAAACAATTCTGTAACTCAATATTTTTTTGAAATCGCAACTGTCTAGAAATCGGTGTGCACAATATTTTTTTCTTTAATCCATATTAGTTTAGTTAAGTTATTTGTCATTATTACATTTGGGTACCCGCTTAGTAGTTTATATGTGATACATTTATTTGCTGTATAATATCTATTGCGTGAGTAAGATTGGTAAGTAAGGTTTCCAAGCCGCACTTCTAAATTACCTGTCAACAAACATCCCTGGTTACTAACCATGTAGTTTTAATAGTAAAATTAACTACTGATTCTTTTGACTTCGACAATAAGACGAAAGTTTGGTATTCTTCGGTTTGTTCAATATTCTGAGTTGGTTAGCCGAGTTCAGTTATTACAGTTTCATAGTATTGTGTATTGGTGTTTAGTCAGTTTGTCAGATATCTTGCATTAGTAACAGTTGTTTGATGTAGTAAAAAAATTGTTAAAAGTTATTATAACTTAAAAAAAAAAAAAAAAAAAGGTAAATAATCTGCCTATAAAACTTTAAATTTAGGTTAAATTCCGTCGGGTTCGGTTACGATATTTGCATCGCGATCGGTTTTGTTTACTTTATTGCGCAATCCGATCGAGCTCGAAGTTCGTAAAATTAATTTTGCAAGTTAACCGGAAGTCATTTAAGACAACGTGAATTAGACCTAAACAAATTTTGATATTTGTTGGATTTACCTGTCTTTGTAGTTATTCATTTACTAAGGTGAACCTATAAGTCTATTTAAGTAAGTGTCACAACTTTATTTCTTTTTCAGGTCATTTTATTTCAGAATAAATTTGAATTTGATAAGTATTTGAACAATATCAGTCAGCTGATTGATTGTCGTACACTGAATTGTATCACTGTGCAACATACTTGATTATAGCAAAGCTCCCTATGTGTTTATAGTTCCTAGAGTGAACTACCCACTTATTGCTCTATATTAAGACTTTGCTAGATCACTGCATGTGAAAAACAAAGGTGACCCATGTTTGATAGTTCTGTTATGAACTCCCACCTGTAAACATTTCAGTATATCTAAACTTTGAGAGTTCAAGTTGAACTGCCCTCCCATATCAATCATTGCATTGTTGTATTATATTTTACTTTTATCATTATTGTCCAATATGCCGCGTACTCAAGGAGATGAAGAGCAGGAACACGAAGAAGGTAACCCACATGAGGCAAAAGTTGAAAAGGGTGCCACAGCTGGTGGTTTATCAGAGAAAGATATGACAGAATTATATGCTACTTTAGACAAAATGAAGATTAAACCAGATAACTTCATTTCGTGGTTAACAAAGCAGGCAGAGGAGGAAAAGAAGCCTAAAATTCCAATTCCACCTAAAACTCCTGTAACATTGTCACGACACTTACCACCAACGCCACAATCAGATAACAGCTATAAAGTACCATTGAGAATTTCATTCTTCTCAGGTGAAGAGAAAGACTCATATGACTTATGGAAATATGAGGTCATTTGTCTCATGAAGGAATCTCATTCTGAACAGTCTATTCTTCAAGCTATTAGAAGGTCTGTAAAAGGTGAAGCAGCCAAGGTTATTATGAGATTAGGAGTTGGTGCTAATGTGCAAGAAATTCTGTCAAAGTTAGACAGTATCTATGGAAACGTGTTGGAGAAAGAGGATATTTTGGCTGAATTTTACAGCGCTAAGCAAAGGGAAGATGAGACTTGTTCTGCATGGAGTTGTCGCCTTGAGGAAATTTTATGTAAAGCAATGAAGATGGGCAGAGTGCAGGATCAGGCAGCAAACGAAATGCTACGAACTATGTTTTATAAAGGTTTGAGGCAAGACCTTAAGGATATCAGTGGCCACTTATACCACTCTATTACTGATTTTGATGAGTTACGGGTAGAAATCCGAAAAATTGAAACTGAGCATCCAGTTCAGAGCAGATCTAAGCCGAAACCTGCAACAGTAAAATCGGGTTTATCTCAGGCTGATTCAACAAGTACCCTTGATACTAAGTTTGAAGATCTTCAGGCTCAGATTAATCAGATGAAGACATCTTATTCATCTTACTATAGGCCCCCCTCTTATGGTTTTAATAACTACAGGGGTAGACCATCCTTCCAAAGAGGACAGAGAGGTTTCTCAGGACATGGTAGAGGATACACTCCCAGGATGCCTGAGCCAAGAGTCACTGATGTAGATCCAAGACAACAGATGCCTCCAAGCACCAACAGCACTGTCTGCTATAGATGCGGACAGGAAGGTCACATAGCCATTGGATGCAGAGTTCGCATAGATCACAGAAGGAATTTAAACTACAGACGGCCGACTTCCGGGGACAAAGGTCCGGCCGGCATAGATATGGTCCCATCAACTCGCAAATAGTAGGAACAGCCAATGAAGTTCAAGTGGCTATTAATGGAGTATCATGTTTAGCACTGCTTGATACAGGTGCAACAGTATCTACAATATCCCAAACATTTTATGTACAGAATCTGCAGGGAAAGACAGAACTGCATGCATTAGAAGAGCAGATTGATATTGAGTGTGCAGATGGGCAGATGATGCCTTACTTGGGATTTGTAATTGTAGACTTATCCACTTATGGACTTTCAACATTGGAAGTATTGAGACAGTGTATGTTTTTGGTTGTTCCGGATAGTCAGTACAATGCTAAAGTACCTGTTCTGATTGGAACAAATATTTTAAACTATTTGCTAGAAGTTACCCGATCAGAGCATGGCTCTCGATTTTTACAAGATGCTGATTTGCACACATCATGGTACTTAGCTTTTCGATGTTTAACTTTGATGGAGAAACAACTTCAGAGGAATAGAAGTCGACTCGCGATTATGAAGTCAGCAGAATCTTCAAGAATCATCATACCACCCAATGGTCAAGTGGTTATACATGCTTACCTTGACAGGAAGATTCCTTACCACAGAGTTCTAGCTATGCTGCATCCGACACACAAGTCTTGCATTCCAACTGACCTGGATATAACTCCAACTTTACATTACTATGATTTTGAAGAGTCTAGTATTATTCCAATAGAGGTAAGTAATGTAACAATGCAGACCGTGTCAGTCCCCCCTAAAGGACTTTTATGTGAAATGCAGCCAGTTTCTATCGCAGATACAGTCAAAGCTGAACCGAGTTCTCCATTGAAGTGTATACTTGATAAGGTAAGTATTTCAGATTCCCTCACTGATTCGGAGAAACAAGAATGTCAAGGACTTATTGAAGAATATCAAGACATTTTTTCAACAAGTTCTATTGACATTGGTAGTACAGACAAAGTACAACATCATATAGAGTTGACAGATCCTACTCCTTTTAAGCAGAAATATCGGCGTATACCCCCAGCCATGATAGAGGAGGTTAGGCAACACATACAGGAACTTTTAGCTGCAGGAATTATAAGACCGTCACACTCGCCATTCTCATCCAATGTTGTTTTGGTGAAGAAACATGACGGATCATTGAGAATGTGTGTTGACTACAGACAGTTGAATCAAAGGACAGTTAGAGATAATTACGCCCTGCCCAGGATAGATGAAATCCTGGATTCACTGTCTGGGAACAAATATTTCACCGTTCTGGATATGAAATCTGGTTATCACCAGATTGAAATCATAGAAAAACACAAGCAAAGAACAGCTTTCACTGTGGGGCCATTAGGTTTTTTCGAATTTAATAAGATGCCTTTCGGACTCGCTAATGCCCCAGCAACATACCAACGGTTGCAGGAACAGTGTTTAGGTGATCTTCATTATAAGACTTGTTTCATTTACTTAGATGATGTAATTATCTTTTCTAAGACTGTTGAAGAGCACCTTGATCGACTTAAGCAAGTCTTTGAGAGATTTAGAGACTTTCGATTGAAATTGTCTCCCAAGAAATGTTCCTTCTTTATGAAAAGGGTAAAGTACATAGGCCACATTGTCACTGAAGATGGGGTACAAGCAGACCCTGAGAAAGTAGACAAAGTGAGAGATTGGCCTACACCTAAATCTCCTGAAGATGTTCGGCAGTTCCTCGGCTTTGCAGGGTATTATAGGAAATTCATTCAAGATTTTTCCAAGATTGCCCGCCCTTTAATTAATATAATGGCAGTTGGGAAGAAGCCTAGAGGAAAACAAAAGCTGCCAACATCTACTTGGAATTGGGGACCAAGTCAGGAGAAGGCCTTTGCTCTACTGAAGGAGAAATTAACTTCAGCGCCAGTACTTGGTTATCCCGAGTTCAATTCCCCATTTGAGCTTCATACAGACGCCTGTCAAAGTGGCATAGGGGCAGTTCTGTACCAGGAACAGGAAGGTGTTAAAAGAGTCATAGCATATGCTAGTAGGGGACTTAGTAAGTCAGAACGAAATTACCCAACTCATAAGTTGGAATTTCTTGCATTAAAATGGGCGATTACAGAGAAGTTCTCTGATTATCTGACAGGTCAGACGTTTTCTGTTTTTACTGACAATAATCCCCTCACATATGTACTGACATCAGCTAAGCTTGATGCAACTGGGCACCGTTGGGTTGCAGCCTTGTCATCCTATAACTTCAGCATCACATACAAACCTGGTAAGTCAAATACTGATGCTGACCTGCTATCTAGACTGCCATCTAAGATGGAGACTATGGATGGAGATACAGTCAGAGCAGTTATGGATGAAAAGCAGCCCTACATTGAGACCCTCCCAGTTCCCCCTTCTGTATGCCAGAAATTACAGACTACTGATATACTGGAGAAGTTTGACAGACATATCGATCTTAAGCAGATCCAGAGGGAAGATCCTGTTATCTCCACTATTATAGACTATATCAGACAAGGAAAGAGACCTCCAAAGAACTCAGCCAATAGTGAGACTGAAGCTATTTTACATCAAAACTTTAAGAAGTTAGAGTTGGAAGACAACCTTCTAGTCAGGGTGACACAGAGAGATGGAGTTGTACAGAAGCAGTATGTTGTGCCATGTGCATACAGTCAGTTGATTCTACAGTATTTGCACAACAATATGGGTCACCCTGGCCGAGACAAGACAATAGCTTTAGTCAGAGAAAGATTTTATTGGCCTAGAATGTATCCAGACATAGTGAAGTGGATAAATGACTGTGGAAGATGTTTAAAATTTAAGACACCTGATAATCAACGAGCATCCCTTGTTAACATCACAACAACAGAACCCTTGGAGTTGGTATGCATGGATTACTTGACAGTGGAACCATCAAAAGGAAACATCCAGAATATATTAGTCATGACAGACCATTTCACCAAGTTTACCATTGCAGTGCCAACTAGGAATCAAACTGCAAGAACAACTGCAGAGGCCATTTTTAATGAGTTTATTGTGCATTACGGATTGCCGAGAAAACTTCACTCAGATCAAGGAGCCAACTTTTGTAGTAACATCATTAAGGAACTATGTCAAATAACCGGAATTTCAAAATCAAGAACCACTCCTTACCATCCCATGGGAAATGGAATTACAGAAAGATTTAACCGTACTTTAATTTCAATGCTAGGAACTTTAGATCCAGAACAGAAACATAATTGGAAGAAATACATTTATCCATTGGTACATGCCTACAATTCAACTATTCATGATTCAACAGGTTATTCTCCCTACTTTTTGATGTTTGGAAGAGACCCAATTCTGCCCATAGATTTAGTTTTTGCTTTAAACAGAAATAAGGTTAAGAACTCAACAACTTCAGCATATATAGAGAACCTGAAAGATAGACTCCAGAGTGCATATCAGAAAGCACAGACAGCAATAAAGAATTCCCAGGAAAAACAGAAGTCCAACTATGACTCTAAGATCAGAGGAGTTTCTTTGAAAGAAGGTGATAGGGTTCTCGTTCGTGTTGTCAAGTTTGATGGAAGACATAAGATTCAAGACAGATGGGAAGATCATCCGTATTATATCATCAGTCAGCCTAACAGAAATATCCCAGTTTTCAAAGTCAAGAGAGAGGATGATCAAGGGAAAGAAAGAGTTCTTCATAGGAATCTCTTGCTCCCTATTGGATCAAAGTTGACTTCTCCTGTTCCAGCACCTAGGATTAGGAAAAAGAAAACTGAGGAAACTGAGATTGAGGAATTATCCATCCATCATCAGGTAGACTCTGATGATGACAGTATTTATCTCACAGCGGAATACCCTGTGCAGAACAAAGATACATCTGAGGATGGAAGCATTCCCACTTTAACTGGTGACGATCAGGAAAGTGCGGAGTGCCTGGAGGAAGGATCAAGGGAGGACGCTCCTAATCAGAACACAGAGGCATCTGATGATCCTGATACCAGCAGTAGCAGTAGCAGTAGCAATAGTAGTATTTCAGGAGTTCTTGATGATACTCAGGATGAAATGCACGAAGATGATGATGCTGATGATGATGATCAGAATATCCCAAGAAGGTCAACAAGAGTTAGACAAAAGCCAAAATGGATGGAAAACTTTGTATGCAGTCAGTTGGCATACCAACCATCCAAATGGAAAGAGAAAGTGTTATGCTTTAAGGAAATGGCATCTGAATTGAAAGAAATGGACAAAGAAATGTCAAAAGAGTTTTTAAAAATGTTTATCAAGAAATTTTGATTGTATTGTTTTCAGATTTATATATGTGATTTTATTTTTTTTTTGCAGACTCAGAATTGGTAAGTCTCCTTTAAATGACGTGGAAGTCATTTTAAAAGGAGGGGGAGTTTGTAGGAGTTACAGATTTATTAATTATGAAATTAATAAATCTATAAATAAAAGTAATTAATTTATTGATAATTAAATTAATATAATTATGTTTTAATTATTGTACAAATAAACTTAAAACTTAATACTAAAGTATATAATAAAATCTTTAATAAACTTAAAATTCTGGTCATGGTCAATTGAATAGAACAGGCAGCTATCTTGACCATGGTATAAATTGCCTTAGGGTTGTAATTAAGGTTCTGGCCAAATATATAATGTATCTAGGTATTCAATTGGTTTTTAGTTTTGTCTTCTTTGATTTTATTGGTTGTTGATATTTCCCTCCAAATTCTTGGAGCTGGTTTGTCATATTTCTTTGTCACATCAAAGAGAGTGGAGGTGTTTTTCGTAATCTGAAAGCTGACTTTTGAAACGTAACAAACTCTACCTCTTGTTGCCATACCAGATAGTACACTGTACATACCATAGAGTTGTACAAGAGTGCATTCCCATAGAATGGGCTATTCATTTGTTTACCATCTATCTTAATAAATATTGGAGATGCCCAGAACCCGAACAGGCGTTGTTTGATTATTTCAACATTCAACAAATATACCCCCTGTTACATATACATGCTGAAAAATAACACATGTAACAAAAATGTCTGTCAAAACAGCTTTTACAAGGTACTCATAATAGCTGAATAAATATTGTATAATACTGGTGTACTGGATTTAAATTAATATACGAACAACTCATCACAGTTTTCAAAAGAACGATAACTCCGGTAAAAAAAAAAATAAACAAATCGCCATTCCAACCGCGTTTTAAAAACTCGAGTTCTGAGCAAAGCACCAAACAGTAAAAAGGAAACAAGAGAACCATGTTACAAATTTATACAAATATAACACCGATGGCTTTGATTTTACGAGAACAGAAAAATAGCCGACGACCTGGGGTACAACCGCACACGTGACCTGTTACAAAACAAAAACAAACTTACGACTCCGAACTTGCGTTGGTAAACAACGAAGGAATATCAAGCGTTGTGGTTTGCCAAACTTTTCAATAAGTCTTCTCTTTCAGCCACAGTCTAATTTTGGTCGATTCTAAGTCAAGAGTCAACAGAGGCAAAAATCTTTCAACAAACAAGCTTTGGAGTTTGGACGTGTAACGCACAGTAATTTTCCAATCGACCTTCACCTTCGTAACAGCAATTTATTAACTCGTACGATGATAATTTCGATTTTGCAATAATGATCTAAACTTAATATATTACGTTTAATTAAATTAGATATTACCAGAAAAAAAGCCCGTTTAAAAACACCCTACCTTTAAATGATTAAACATTAAAAAAATACTCCCCAACAAAAAAAAACACCAAACAAACAGCAATATCTGTCAACCAGCCGGAGTTAACGAAACTTCTAATTCAATCCCCCTAATGTTAAACCTGACCAAGATAAAAGCAACTGGGGAATAATCTACGGTCTAAAATAGATTTTAAAGAGATCTGCTATGACCTTCTGATATTGACTTGGTGTAAGGTCACTGCACGCCATTAATCATTCAAAACGCTCTGTTTAGGTAAAGTATTAGCCACATAGGGGCTAAAAGTAAAGCATATATATTCTCTTAAAATAAGTATTTTTTGTGATCTGATATACATGAAACATTGACACTTGATCTACAAATATCATTCGAGGTTATTGTATAATCTTTGGCAAAATTATTAACTGGTACTTTATTCAAAACTGTCCCTTGCTTATACGTTCACTATCATTGAATGAAAATACGTTTTTTCTTAGACTTAGAAAGCTAATGCAATTCTGAGAAAAAGTATACCACATATTGCCAATTCCATTCAGGTTTAAGAAAAATATAGCCATTTAAGTGAACCCACCATTTCAACTTCCCTCTATTCAACACAGCCTTATTGGGTTCTTCATAGTAAAACACCTTTACCTAACCTTTTAGAGGTCAATTGATGTTCAACCTCCTTCACTAAGACACCTTTTTCAATACAACATATACACCTACATGATATCTTCATGATAAAAGCATCACATCACTTAGAAATGCCCTTACATGTACTCTGTATCCCCCCCCCCCCCAATCTTTTGATTTTCATACAAAGTGACTGTCATTGTTTGAAATCTTTTGCCTAATTTTATCAAACTTGTGGCAATTTGTTTGAGTCACTTTTCACACATATTTGAAATTAATCATCAATGATACTAAATGTTGATATTTTTTTGTTTATTGCATGATTTGTAGCATTTTAAATAACAAATAGACATGTATTCCTGCATGTGAATTCTTTTTTCCATGAAAAAAGTAAGCTAACAATCATATTTAGTGAATATTTAATCTATTTTGGTTTCTTGTCTCCTTTTAACTATGCTAAAACAGTAAGACCTACAACTTCAACATCTGCCTAATATATTAAAATTAAATTCAAACCCACCTGGGTAGCTGGAGACGAGGGAGACTTCCATGAAAAATGATCAAATTTTACACGTTTTCCTACATTTGTATACATATATACATTATAAGGTAAAAATTTGTTGTTTCTTGTTCATTTCAAAAGTAATTATCATGACAGATGTTATTTCAAGGTCAAATGAACATTTACATATCCTACATGTAATCTTAATGATGACAATTGGAAAGAGTTGGGTGATTTTTTAATTATGTAAACACATCTGAATATCATTATAAAATTAAAAAAAAACAAAATAAAGGAAACATAATTTCATACTTTTATTGAAAAACAAATTTTCACGGCTAACATTTGTTTGTTATAATTTCTTATCAAACACAAACCACAACAAGGCATAATGCTTTCTTAAAGTTCTATTACAGTAACTGTTCATGAATTATCCGATTTAATTTGAATTACTGGTAAATAGTCTGTAGAACACATTAAGGAATATGCATGTGGGTAGAGGTGACAGGTTAACCTCAAGAGCTGAAAGGAATCAACAGGTAAAAACCATGTGGCCACCAATAGCTGAAATTAAAAAAAATCAATAAGCTGTGTTAACATACATGTACCGGTACTAAAAACAGCTGTGTTTACATTAATAACATATGCATAGTATTTCTGGAAAAAAAATACACTGACCATGCAGTGTAATTAGTATGACATATCCCGATACATGACATTTGATGGCACAGGACAGTTTTTTTTATACATTTCATTGTAGCCGGGGGACGTGGTTCTTCGAAACCCTGTAACTAGAATTTCCTCAGTTCCCATTCAGCACAAATACCTTTAATTCACTCTTTATAAGGCCAATCACCAATTTCTGAAGAAAATTACTAGTCAAAAACTGTAAAATTTTCTACATACTGGTTTTTATGAGATTTTGACCCTTTCATATTTTGCTAATTTTTCATGATTTTTCAGCTTAATTTTTAGACCACCCCCAGCCAATTCCCTTAACTTACCGGTGTATAGTTTATAATGGCCCATCCACCTACTTTTCGTCTTATTTACCTTAGCTCCCGTCTGTAACTTGTATTTTCACTGTCTAATATTAAGTCAACACAACAGTCATAGCCGCAGGTTTCGCATTTTACTTCTGAATCTCATGTACCTAACATATGGGGCCTACATATTGCATATCAATTTCAACAAGAGACATCCCTCTAACTAATGAAAATCATTAAAAATCATTTCATGCATTTTAGCAACACTCATCAGCCTTCAAGTACAGCAACTCTCAATTTTACAAAAATATTGACGGGTACTTTATCCGAAACTGTTCCTTGCTACCTTTAACTTACACCAACATTCTCTGAAAAGTCTTTTTGTCTTAAACTTACAAAGCGTATGCTATTCTGAGAAAAAGTATATCTCATTTTGCCAATTCCATCAAGGATTAAGAAAAATATGGCCATTTAAGTGAACCCAGCATTTCCACTTTCCTCTATTCAACACAGATTCATAGGGCTCTCCATAAATAAAGCATCTTTACCTAATCTTTTAGAGGTCAACTCTTGTGCAACCTCCCTAAATAAGAAACCTTATTCAAAACTACATACATATACATGATATTATAATGACAAAAGCAGCAGATCACTTAGAAATACCCTTACATGTATACCCTCCCCCTATTTTTTTATTTTTCTAAGAAGCATTAGTTTGAACACTTTAACCTAATATTATGAAACTTGTGGCAATTCCCTTGAGTCATTTCTCACACATATTTGAAAACAACCATCACTGATATTGAAAATTGATCTTTTCTTGGTAAATGGATGAAATGTAACATTTCAAAACGACATGTCGCCATACATGTGATTTCATGTTTTCATGAAACAGTAAGCTTATAATCATATTTGGTGAATATCTTATTTATTTTGGTTTCTAACTGTCTCCTTTTAATTTTGCTGAAATAGTAAGACCTACAAGTGTGATGTCTGCTCTTAATTAAAATGAAATTCAAACACACCCGGGTACCTGGGGACGGATGCATGAGAATTCCATGAAAATTGTTCAAATTTTACATGTTTTTCTACATTTTTGATGCATATATACAATAAAAGGGTAAAAATATGTTGTTTCTTGATCATTTCGAGAGTAATTATTATAGCAGATGTTATTTCAAGGTCAAATGTACATTTACATATCCAACATGTAATGGAAATGGAGACAATTGGAGAGAGGGGGTGGCTTTTTGAATTCTGTAAATATATCTAAAATAACACTTTTGGATAGGAAGGAGCAAAAACTTGAGTTTTTTGACATATTGTATACTTTGATAACTGCATTTGTCTACATGTGAATTTTATTTGAAAGAAAAATATGCTGTTTTAAAAAAATTGGGTTATATAAGTAAGGTTGCTTAATGTTATTTCATGAAATCAGACAGCAATATTGCTGCAAATTCATAATTTAAATAATTCAATTGATCAAAACTCTTTTGCAGTATTGATTCTTATCTCGGTAATTAACTTAAGCCTATCAATTGTCATCAGGGTAGGAATTTAAATACCTACTTTCTAAAACTAATTTACTCTAGTGGTGGTCATTCTACACATTTAAAAGGGAGTTACTCCCCTTGTATATTATAGCTAATAAATAATGTATAATGACATATATAACCAACAAAATCATCCATTTTCCAAAATATACTACTTTTGGTACAAAATCCACTCAAAATTACAGTTAAATGAGAAATCTGAAAATACCATGTAGTCTTGAAACTTACACTAACATTCTCTGAAAAGTCTTTTTGTCTCAAACTTAAACTTATGCTATTGTGAGAAAAAATATACCTCATTTTGCCAATTCCATTAAGGATTAAGAAAAATATGGCCATTTAAGTGAACCCAGCATTTCCACTTTCCTCTATTTAACACAGATTAACAGGGCTCTCCATAAATAAATCATCTTTACCTAATCTTTTAGAGGTCAACTGTTGTTCAACCTATTTAAATAAGAAACCTTATTCAAAACTAAATACATATACATGATATTATCATGACAAAAGCATCACATCACTTAGAAATACCCTTACATGTATACCCTCCCCCTATTTTTTGATTTTCTTAAGCATTATTTAGTTTGAACACTTTAACCAAATATTATGAAATTTAAATGCTTCTATTCTGATCAATTGAATTTTTAAGCAGCGTGAAATTAAAACCATCGCAATTAATACTTCAGTAAAAATCATGAAATTTAAACACAGTGGAATTAAAACGACTTACAGTATTTCATCCGAACAGCCTCAAAGTATAATTTTCTGCTATACCATTTTTTATTAAATGAATTCTACTGGGGTTTTTTTGCAAATAAATTTAGCGAGGATTTTTTTCTCTTTTCTTATTAATGACAGGTTTTAAAAACAATATCATGTTTAGTATGTATAAAATTCCATAAACAATTTTACAAAGCTTTGGATTTTAGTTGCACAATGAAAAAATGAGGGATTGTACAATAATACATGCTCATTTTGAAATTTAAAGCATTGTTGATTTCTTTTACTAGATAGAGATATGCACAAAATGATGTTGCTCTGTGATGCTTTGCCAAGATTAAAAGCATGAGAGAGAGAGAGAGAGAGAGAGAGAGAGAGAGAGAGAGAGAGAGAGAGAGAGAGAGAGAGAGAGAGATCTGAGGCACATGTAGTAAAAATTATTACATGCATTAGTCTTACTGTAAAAATTGTTTACAATGTAGATGTGTTCTGCATGTAAAGTTTACCTAAAATGAATCAATAAAATCCAATATATATAAAAGATAAACTAATCTTAAAGTATTTACAATGGTTCTGTGAAATAATCAAATCTTGAGAAAAATGTTTTATAGATATCAGGGAACATAAACCTAAAATCTGAACTTCAAGTTCTTTTCATCTTGCACTCTGTTTTACATGCTCTTTCACAGGCGATAATCATATATAACGGCTAGCCAGACAAAAGTTCTAATTTTAATTAGACTGAATATTTACCATGTCAAATATATTTATTTAATTAAGTACAAGCCTGTCTGAGTTCTTTAATTCATTAATTAAGTGGAGGTGATATGGTAAAGATCTGCTATATTCAAATATTTAGGGTATAAAGTTATCATCATGAAAACATACACTCTAATTACAACATTCTACTCTTGTGTGCCTTTGGGCCCCCACCCCTTTTAATTGCACTGTTTTACATTGTGTACGTGGTGTGTTGTTCAATACAAAATAAGACATACATATACATAATAGCGAGGGCAGCGAAGCGAGCTCTAAGAACCAGTGTGCGCAGGAAAAAGAACGAGCTAAACCTACAGTTCATCAAACAAAATTTTTTTTATGTCCCATAATGCTCTCTAATGTTTTCACCCGTGGTGCTATGCCAAAAATGGCTGACTTTTAACTCTTAATTTACGGTGTCTTAAGGTTTGAAGACACGTTTTGTTTACCGCATATGCTTTGGCGAGACTCAAGAGATTTGTTACATGCTTCCATACCTTCGTATATTGAGTCGAGATATGTAAACAAAGACGAACAAATCATGGATGACGTCACAGTGCTCTCACGCTATATTACCTGCGGTAAATTTAGAGGTGGATCAAACATCTGTAATGCGTTTACGAGCTATTTCAGTATAGACTGCGATACCTGCCTCATTGACATATGATTTGTTTTCATCTTTTTTAAATATAGAGATTATATAAATAAAAACTAGGAAGAGCCATACTTTACTCCATTTTTAAGCTAATTGTGCATGCATGTACAGTAGGCAGGTAAGAATAGGACATTTTGAACTAAATAAAAAGGAATAAAGAGAAAAAATAAACAGTTAAAAAATTTATGTAGATATTGCATATAGTCAAACCATTAAATTTAAAGGTGGAAAATTACACACCTACAAACAGGGACCGGGCACTCTCTCTCTCTCTCTCTCTCTCTCTCTCTCTCTCTCTCTCTCTCTCTCTCTCTCTCTCTCTCTCTCTCTCTCTCTCTCGGGGTAGGGGGTTGCACTGTATGTATCATAACCATTAAAATTAGTACCTTTGGCATACTTATTGTAGAACAATACTCTCTCAAAAATTCTTTGACGTTCGTTGGCTATTGGTACTTTGCGGAACGGAACGGAACGGAACGGAACCAGTTAAGAGGCCCCAAAAGGGGAAACAAGATTTTTTTAAAACGTCATTATTTCAATTTAACTTATCGTAAATGGAAGATTGTTTTACAAATTTTGCTGTTTTAATGAACTGTGTATTACATAAAATATGCTACTCATTGCTCTATAAGTCAATACACGCTTCTTTCCCGAGAAAACCTAAAGTCACTAGTTGTTTTATGATGTTTGATTGACACTGTAAATATAAAGTTGAGGTTTAAACCAGACTCAATTAATCTGTGGGTGTAACGTCGATGAAAATTACTTAAGTAATCTTTCTTCTGAATATATTTCTTCTGATTCCGTTCCGTTCCGCAAAATACCATTACCCGTGTGGATATTGGTATTTAACGGAACGGAACGGAATCTTTCAAACTTTTTAAATAAAGGAAAACATCATAACAAATACTAGCTGTTTGTTTATTTCTATGTTCTTTTGAGATAAATGAAGCAAATCATTTCATCAATTCAAACATCTTGCATATGTGCATATCACTTCTGTGTTGTGTACAGCTATAACTTTTATTTCATCTATGATACTACATTACTTACACGGATGATATTACTAGTTTGTTCACAAAGCTAGCAATAACGCAATGTGCATCCCATATTACGTAGAATTCTAAAATATAACGAGCACATTCGCAAGGAAAAAGTTTAATATTCATCACTTACCTTCCGTCTGAACAATTTTCTTCTGGTTCCGTTCCGTTCCGCAAAATACCATTACCCGTGTGGATATTGGTATTTAACGGAACGGAACGGAATCTTTCAAAAATTTTAAATAATGGAAAATATCATAACAACTACTCACCGTTCCTTGAATTTTTTATCAGATTCTTTAAAGATGAATGAGTCTATCAATCAAATCAATTCAGTCATCTTGTGTATTTGCTGATTATTAATTTTAGCGTTTGTCTGCGTGTGCTGCATACAACAACAACTCTGTTTTCATTTTTTTAATCAATTTCATATCATTGTCACGGCATAACTAACTAGTTGGTTAATTAAGCTAGCAAAAACACAATGCTTATATCAAGTAGAATTCATATTATACCAAGATCATTCGCAGCGCAGGGATAATATCGATAAAAATACTTGATAGTCTTATTTGAAATAAATTTGAATGAATGATGATATAACAAATGTTGTTACCATACTTATAAATAATTTTTTTCTGGTTCCGTTCCGTTCCGCAAAATACCATTACCCGTGTGGATATTGGTATTTAACGGAACGGAACGGAATCTTTCAAACTTTTTAAATAATTGAAAATATCATAACAACTACTCACCGTTCCTTGAATTTTGAGATAAATGAAGCAAACCAACAAATCATTTCATCAATTCAAACATCGTGCATATGTGCATATCACTTCTGTGTTGTGTACAGCTATAACTTTTATTTCATCTATGATACTACATTACTTACACGGATGATATTTACTAGTTTGTTCATCAAGCTAGCAATAACGCAATGTGTATCCCATATTACGTAGATTTCTAAAATATAACGAGCACATTCGCAAGGAAAAAGTTTAATATTCATCACTTACCTTCCGTCTGAACAATTTTCTTCTGGTTCCGTTCCGTTCCGCAAAATACCATTACCCGTGTGGATATTGGTATTTAACGGAACGGAACGGAATCTTTCAAAATTTTTAAAATGTGAAACATATTTTTACAAAGGCAACATTTATTCATTATATAATAAATCATTCGATTTTTTTAAAGGAAGAATTAGCTAGTTGGTTAATCAAGCTAGCGAAAGACAATGTTTACATCAAGTCGAAGTTTATATCAAATCCATTTGCAGGGTTATAATCATTTTTAAAAATAAATACTTGATAGCCTTATGAGTGGGCTGACTTATCAAGTTGGGATTAAACTTCAATTGCGCTTCCGTAAATTAAAATTCTGGGAAGGAATTAGACAGTCCTTGTTAGAGAAACTCGAAGATTCTAGGTCAAACTGGATACTGCAAAACTCGGTTATAACGAAGTCACTGAGACCTAAGAAATTTCTTCGTTATATCCGTAATTCGTTATAACCGTATAAGAAATTCATTAGATTTACATAGCTGGGGATCCAAGATGACTTCGCTATATCCGTGAATTCTCAATATCCGTGTTCGTACTAAACGAGTTTTACTGTATATATCTTGAAAGACTGCCCATAAGTATCGTCTGCATTCACGGGCCGGGGTCTTCGGAATCAGCTTAGTGAGATTGGAGAGAAAATGCATTGGCAGTAGTTTGCGACAGTACCATGAAATTCAGAGTGCAATCTTGCAAATTACAATTTTAAGTAATAAGTAGATTTGCAATCGTACAATGTAAGGACTTTGCTATAATATATAAGCTTCTCTCCGCACATATGCAAACAGACATGAAAATAAGAGTGCAAACTAAAAATACACTTGCCTATTATCATTCTTCTGAAAACTACATAACCCGTATTTTAATAGATTGTGTATTCACGTTTGACCTAAAATAATATTCCGCTGGCTGACTTTCTTAACTTTCTTTTTAAAAAGCTAACCTATAGCTTGTTTGTTATACATTGAAATGAATAATGATATAACAAATGTTGTTACGAAACTTTTGAATAATTTTCTTATGATTCCGTTCCGTTCCGCAAAATACCATTACCCGTGTGGATATTGGTATTTAACGGAACGGAACGGAATCTTAAAAAAAAAAAATAATGGAAAATATCAAAACATCATTTTGGGATATAAGAAGCAAGCTAACAAACCATTTCATTAATATAAAATTATAAATATCTTGTGTGCTTATCTTGTGTACAACGTTAACTTTTATTTCTGTTATGTCTTTTGATTACTACATGTATTTTGTACGAAAGATTTTGTGTACGACTTGTTTGTTTATGGGAGTACTGCGCCATATTTCTAAACGCTCGATTACTACAGTTTTTTGTAAGCCTTGAATTCCACTGTGTAAGTGTTTTGACTGTTATAATTAGGTATTATTAATCTTCTAGTGATGTAATTTACCTCTGTCTTTATTGTCAACTATGCTTAGATTTGCATATTCTTGTTACCGATGGATTTTAGTTTACCATGTGCTTCAAGTATGGTGCGCCATTTCGTCGACAAACATTACATTTTGAACTTGATAATTACGTACTGTCAGTTTAATAAAGTCAATTGATTACGGTTTTAACTCATTATTTTCTATTCAATTAATGAATTTATTTATAGAATATATTTAAGATATGTTGCATTACTTAATTCTATGTGAAAGCTTTATTGGATTGTTTTTCTATGGAAACCAATACCTGTCATTTTTATTTGTATTTTGTTTATTACAGATTCTTATCGCATTGCAGTTTTCTGTCAATTAAAATCTTTAATGCTTACTTTATGTCACATTTTGCACGAGAATACTTTAATCACAGGGGCTTGGTTGTTGGATAGTGAATTTCCTAATTATTTGTTCCCGAAGAAAAAATTGATTAAAATTGGTAATCTTATGTGTATTTTTGTGTATTGCAATAAATAAATTCACCGAAACCCCCCGTTTCAATCATGTTAAAAAAGTTTATTCAATGTACATTAAAAAAAGTAAAGGGACGACACTCGCCATTTTGGATTTATAGGGGGTCCTCATTTCAAGCTATGTTTTAAACAAGTTCTTCCGTTTCTCCAACGATTTCTGACGATATATAGGTTGTAAAATGTTAAAATTACTTATTCCTATCGTCTGACTACATCTGTACGCTGCATAATAAACGCATCTTTCCGAAATGTACTAGATACTTGCCAAACTTATCGAAAGCAAAATTTTGAAGAGTTTAAATGAGTTAAATTGCACGAGATGTTAGACATCTTGTACATGGCTTTGCGTAGATCATCGCTATTTGTGAATAAACATGTCGCTTGATAGTCCTTGGGAAAACAAAACACTTACAGGTTAGTTACTGACTCACTACGGAAATATATTGGGTTCATCAATCTCATAGATGGCGAGGCGTAGTGAGTCAGTAACTAACCTAATAAGTAATAGTATGACGTGCCATAAGGGTAATCAGTTGTCGTTGTGATTCAAGTCTGTATGTTGATCTAGCGTTGGTGTGTGATTTGTGCTTTGAATTCATTTGTCTTTATATGTATATTTTAGTTTCTACCGTCGATGAGAGATTTATTGGCCAATAAATACATTTCCGAATATTTTGTTTTATTATAATTCTATGTTAATTTTTGAAAGCAAGTTTTCGAGATTGTTTGTGCATATATACGTCTGTCTGTCGGTGTATACACTTGTCTGTACATGTGCTTTTTTATCTTCGGTATGTGACTGTGTCTATATTATACTTATATTCTAAATCTCAAATGAAGTGAATATATGATGTGTACGCACTGTAAAACTAAATACTAGTATATAAGATGTGAATAACTTGTACATGTTCATTTTACTGAAATCTGATTGGTTTAGACGCAGTTGATAATCCGTTATATTACCCTCAGCATTAGCAACTCCCTTGGCAACGGGTAACCACAAATTGTTACATACGCGTACGGTTTGCTGTATAATTCTCGTCGTTTCTATGTAGAAGCAGTAAAATGTTCTCTAAAATTAAAACATTCAGTATTAAAAAATTAATAGTCCTGTTTTGGAGGGTAACAGTTGAAATTGACACAATTGGAAGTATTAGATAGGCGTACATGGTAACATCCATTTTTATAAAACTTGATATAAATACAACACAATCTATGATCTGTTGAGATCTGACATAGACTTCATTAAAGCCAACGATATATCCTAAACTATACCACGAAAAACGACACACAAGGCTGTTTAGTCTATCCTTATTTAAATGGGAAGCAACTCCATTTTGTATAAAATTCTAACATCCGGTAATGTTAATGCATTCATGTTTTTTCCGAGCCTGTCGGGAAGGCCCGAGAAGTTGCAATTAGACTACACTGATTAGTAACACAAACTTACAAGCGGAATACAGAGACACATGATTAAGCACATTTAATCAACATTATGATAATCTGTCTCTTGCTGTATCATGGATATGAAAATTCAGTGACATGCAATCCATTTAATGTGCACATTATATTTTTAACATATAAGGCATGTAAATGTATATTTAGCCATGATCAGTGGCAGTTAATCTCTATTATAAAACTGATCGTACGAACAAAGCCCTGAGATGGCTTTAAAAAAAGGAAAAGATTCCGTTCCGTTCCGTTCCATTAAATACCAATATCCACACGGGTATTGGTATTTTGCGGAACGGAACGGAATCATGAGAAAATTATTAATAAGTATGGAATCCATATTCTTATATTAATATCTATTTTAATGTATTACAAATAAAGCCATCAATTATTTTTGGAAATAATGTTATCCCTCAGAATATGTTTGATATAATATAAAATTCTACTGGATGTAAACATTGTGTATTTTTAATTTGATAAACAAACTCGTTAAATCTCCCGTAAACTCCCGTAACAAATACATGTTCGTTATAGATTGAATAAATGCCGTGCTTGTTATGATATTTTCCATTATTTAAAAAGTTTGAAAGATTCCGTTCCGTTCCGTTAAATACCAATATCCACACGGGTAATGGTATTTTGCGGAACGGAACGGAACCAGAAGAAAATTGTGCAGACGGAAGGTAAGTGATGAATATTAAACGTTTCCCTTACGAATGTGCTCGTTATATTTTAGAAATCTACGTAATATGGGATACACATTGCGTTATTGCTAGCTTGATGAACAAACTAGTAATATCATCCGTGTAAGTAATGTAGTATCATAGATGAAATAAAAGTTACAGCTGTACACAACACAGGAGTGATATGCACATATGCAAGATGTTTGAATTGATGAAATGATTTGTTGGTTTGCTTCATTTATCTCAAAATAACATAGAAATAAACAAACAGCTAGTAGTTGTTATGATATATTTTATATTTCAAAATTTTTAAACGGTTCCGTTCCGTTCCGTTAAATACCAATATCCACACGGGTAATGGTATTTTGCGGAACGGAACGGAACCAGAAGAAAATTATTTATAAGTATGGTAACCACATTTGTTATATCATCAATTATTCAAATTTATTTCAAATAAGACTATCAAGTATTTTTATCGATATTATCCCTGCGCTGCGAATGATCTTGGTATTATATGAATTCTACTTGATATAAGCATTGTCAACTAGTTAGTTCTGCCGTGACAATGATATGAAATTGATAAACAAAAAATGAAAACAAAGTTGTTGTTGTATGCAGCACACGCACACAAACGCTGAAATTAATAATCAGCAAATACACCGTGGGAAGATGACTGAATTGATTTGATTGATAGACTCATTCATCTTTAAAGAATCTGATAAAAAAAATCAAGGAACGGTGAGAAGTTGTTATGATATTTTCCATTACTTAAAAAGTTTGAAAGATTCCGTTCCGTTCCGTTAAATACCAATATCCACACGGGTAATGGTATTTTGCGGAACGGAACGGAACCAGAAGAAAATTGTTCAGACGGAAGGTAAGTGATGAATATTAAACTTTTTCCTTGCGAATGTGCTCGTTATATTTTAGAAATCTACGTAATATGGGATACACATTGCGTTATTGCTAGCTTGATGAACAAACTAGTAATATCATCCGTGTAAGTAATGTAGTATCATAGATGAAATAAAAGTTATAGCTGTATACAACACAGGAGTGATATGCACATATGCACGATGTTTGAATTGATGAAATGATTTGTTGGTTTGCTTCATTTATCTCAAAATAACATAGAAATAAACAAACAGCTAGTAGTTGTTATGATATATTTTATATTTCAAAATTTTTAAACGGTTCCGTTCCGTTCCGTTAAATACCAATATCCACACGGGTAATGGTATTTTGCGGAACGGAACGGAACCAGAAGAAAATTATTTATAAGTATGGTAACAACATTTGTTATATCAACATTCATTCAAATTTATTTCAAATAAGACTATCAAGTATTTTTATCGATATTATCCCTGCGCTGCGAATGATCTTGGTATAATATGAATTCTACTTGATATAAGCATTGTGTTTTTGCTAGCTTAATTAACCAACTAGTTAGTTCTGCCGTGACAATGATATAAAATTGATAAACAAAAAATGAAAACAAAGTTGTTGTATGCAGCACACGCACACAAACGCTGAAATTAATAATCAGCAAATACATAAGATGACTGAATTGATTTGATTGATATACTCATTCATCTTTAAAGAATCTGATAAAAAATTCAAGTAACGGTGAGTAGTTGTTATGATATTTTCCATTATTTAAAAAGTTTGAAAGATTCCGTTCCGTTCCGTTAAATACCAATATCCACACGGGTAATGGTATTTTGCGGAACGGAACGGAACCAGAAGAAAATTGTTCAGACGGAAGGTAAGTGATGAATATTATACTTTTTCCTTGCGAATGTGCTCGTTATATTTTAGAATTCTACGTAATATGGGATGCACATTGCGTTATTGCTAGCTTTGTGAACAAACTAGTAATATCATCCGTGTAAGTAATGTATCATAGATGAAATAAAAGTTATAGCTGTATTCAACACAGGAGTGATATGCACATATGCAAGATGTTTGAATTGATGAAATGATTTGCTTCATTTATCTCAAAAGAACATAGAAATAAACAAACAGCTAGTAGTTGTTATGATGTTTTCCTTTATTTAAAAATTTTTAAACGGTTCCGTTCCGTTCCGTTAAATACCAATATCCACACGGGTAATGGTATTTTGCGGAACGGAACGGAATCAGAAGAAATATATTCAGGAGAAAGATTACTTAAGTAATTTTATCGACGTTACACACACAGATTAATTGAGTCTGGTTTAAACCTCAACTTTATATTTACAGTGTCAATCAAACATCATAAAACAACTAGTGACTTTAGGTTTTCTCGGGAAAGAAGCTTGTATTGACTTATAGAGCAATGAGTAGCATATTTTATGTAATACACAATTCATTAAAACAGCAAAATTTGTAAAACAATCTTCCATTTACGATAAGTTAAATTGAAATAATGACGTTTAAAAGAAATCTTGTTTCCCCTTTTGGGGCCTCTTAACTGGTTCCGTTCCGTTCCGTTCCGCAAAGTACCAATAGCCCGTTCGTTGATACTTAAATAACACTAGGTTGACAATGATGCAAGGTATGTGTAACGGTAGCACCGTAAAACATATTAATAAATAAAAATTCAAAAGAGTAGTGTGCAAAACATACACGTGAAAATACATTGGACAGATAATATCCCGAGATTTCTCTGACTCAAATGCCCGCTTTTATATTGTTACGCACGTCAAAAGCGAAGGTTAGAGTCAGAGGAATGTCGGAATAGATTGAAAAGTGCACAAACACTTTGAAAAGAAAAAGTCAATACGATATATCCTGTATTGAAACATACCTTTATAATCTGTCATACGTTAGTTGAGCTGAAATTTCCACTATCGCCGTCTTGCAGGCCATTCTTCTGACACACCGCTAAA